>NC_081560.1:352429-378170 GCF_022355385.1 Mustela nigripes | reverse complement strand
TGCGGGGGTGCCGCGGGCGTGCTGCGGGGGGTGCCGCGGGCGTGCTGCGGGGGTGCTGCGGGGGGTGCTGCGGGGGTGCCGCGGGCGTGCCGCGGGCGGTGCTGCGGGGCGTGCCGCGGGCGGTGCTGCGGGGCGTGCCGCGGGGGTGCTGCGGAGCCTGCTGCGGGGGGTGCTGCGGGGGTGCTGCGGGGGGTGCTGCGGGGGTGCTGCGGGGCGTGCTGCGGGGGTGCTGCGGGCGGTGCTGCGGGGGGTGCTGCGGGGGTGCTGCGGGGGTGCTGCGGGGCTCCAGGGCGCTCTGCTCACCTTCCCGCGGGCGGGTTCGGGAGTGAGTCTGGGCCGCGGCGCCGCGGGTCCCCAGCGTCCCGGCCCCGCCCGGCCCGCTCGTTAGGGTTCCTCTTCCGTCTTCTCTTCCTCCCTCCTTTCCTTCTTTCCTTTCTGACAGACAGATCGCAGGCAGGGGGGGGGAAGCAGGCTCCCCGCCGAGCAGAGAGCCCGATGCGGGGCTGGATCCCAGGGCCCTGAGATCACGACCCGAGCCGAAAGCAGCGGCTTCACCCACTGAGCCCCCCAGGCGCCCCCATTCTGTTTTCATAAGTCATTTTTAACTTGGGTTTTCTGTGATTTTAAAAAAAGAGGTGGAATTTTGAAGTCGAAACCAGTGCACGCTCTGCAAGCAGCGTTCACTGCAGAGCGGAGCCACCGATAGAGAAAGTGCAGTCCCGCAGCTTGTACTGCTCAAGAACTGTGTCCTTCAGTTACTGGTGCCCTTGCCTCACGGTCGGACCCTGCTCTTCTGAAATGGTCCTTTGATTTTCCTGTGCTTTGTGTTTGCCTTCTCTTTGGCAAAACAAATGCCTTTTTTCTAACCTTATCACTTAAGATACTTTAACCTATTAATCAGTCATATCTGTTTACTGAATGTACTTCAAAAAAGTTCTTTCAAGTTTGCAGACTTTCTGTTCTAATCAGGACTAGGTTTTTTTGCTTTGTTTTTTGTTTGTTTGTTTTGTTTTGTTTTGTTTACCCCCAAACCTCAGAGCAATCATCCGGGAATTTCTCTTCTTTGTACTTCTGAGTTGGATCTACTGTTTTTTTGGATCCAGTCTCATCAGCATTCCTGAAATCCCCCCTTTTTTCTCTGGAGTAAATCCTCAAGTACCTTTTTAAATAAGGTTATATAGGAAGGAAGCTATACTCTAAGAAAGTGTTTATTATATTGATACACTTGTTTGAGACTTTGGCTTAGCACAGAATTCTAGGATCAGGGCGCCTGGGTGGCTCAGTGCGTTAAAGCCTCTGCCTTCGGCTCAGGTCATGATCCCAGGGTCCTGGGATCAAGCCCCGCATCAGGCTCTCTGCTCAGTGGGGAGCCTGCTTCCTCCTCTCTCTCTGCCTGCCTCTCTGCCTCCTTGTGATCTCTGTCTGTCCAATAAATAAATAAAAATCTTAAAAAAAAAAAAGAATTCTAGGATCAGAATTAATTTCTCCAGGACGTTGAAGATTTATTCATTTATCTGAGAGAGAAAGACAGCATGTGCTCAGAGTGGGGTAGGGGCACGGCCTCAGGCAGCCGGTGTGCCTGTTGGTGTGCTACCAAGGAGGGATTATAGGGCAGAGTAGAGGAGCAGTCAGTAATCCAGGTCACTTTATTACTTCAGCAGCGAATAATTTGTTTCTAAGTAATCGAATTCAATAATAGAAAACATTTTCTAGCATTAAGGGGTAATTTTTTAAAAAAAGATTTTATTTATTGAAAGAGTAGTAGGCAGAGAGGCAGGCAGAGAGAGAGGAGGAAGCAGGCTCCCTGCTGAGCAGAGAGCCCCATGCGGGGCTCGATCCCAGGACCCTGGGATCATGACCTGAGCTAAGGCAGAGGCTTTAACCCACTGAGCCACCCAGGCGCCCCTAAGGGGTAATTTTTAAAAAGACAGCTAAAGGTAAATTATGTCTGAGTCTGAGAGCTGTGTATGAGCCAGCCTCCCCTCTTTGCATCTTTAGGTAAATGCATTAGTTAGTCTGTTGCTCTGTGGGCTTGATAGGCCACCCTTCTGTGGCCTCCAGTGTCCCTGGGTGCTATGAACTAGATCCCCTGGGTTGAACCAGTGGTGCTGTAGATACAGACCACGTGACTGCCACAGTATGAAAGGCTGGGCTGGGTTTGGGGCAGTTGAACTGGGTAGGAAGAGTGGATTTCTTTCATTTTAGGAAACATGTTACAAGAAAAAGTAGTAGGACTCGATGATGGGTTGCATCTCATCTGAGAACGGAATGTCGGTGCCCTGTCCACGAGGCCAGTCTTGGTGTGCAGCTCAGCCACAGTGACCAACAACCAGTATGCTGAGGGCAAGGGTGCTTAGCCTCCAGGTGTCAGGAGCTGCAGGAACTTATTTCAAACAATTTGTGGAAAACAAGACAACCTAAGACTTTTAAGCCTTTATTAATATGCAGCTAACCAGTTCAACTGACATTTAGCTTTAACGTTTGGCAAGCAAGTGAGTTTGCCCAGCTGAGAAGGTGCTGGGTTGTGAAGACATCGGGTGGCTGCTCAGCGTTGCCAGTCCAGGACGTCCTGGCAGTCCCTGGCTTGCGTGGTGTGACTGGTGGAAATTATATCATATCCCCTGAGGGGTTTGGAGGCAGGTCCAGGTTGCTGAGCTCTTTAGTAGGAGCGAAATGTCCTGGCATCAGTATGCTTTGGGGAAACTGCTTTTTGGGAATAGGGAAGTGGGGTAGAGGGGTGACCGAAGGTAATGGGCCTGGGGCGTGACCCCAAGAGGCAGACTCTGGCTTTCCTGCCTCTGAGTCTGGCTCGAGAGCAAACAGTAAATGGTGTGCTGTGGGAAAAGGAAGGTGACCCAGGAGGAGATATTCTGCAGCCTCTGCGTCCCGAAAGGATGGCAGGTGAGGTGCCCGTGCTCCCACTCCCTCTGGGGTTTCCTGGGGTGTCAGCGTGAGGTGGAAGAGAAGCGCCGAGAAGTCCGCAGAAGTTCTGCTGTACAGCAGGGGCAGACGGACCGCACCATGAGGGCTGTCTGAGGCGCTCCCTGCACAGTGCTCCGGAGAGCCTCGTGGTAAACGGGCATCAGTCAGCCAGTTTGCCGTGGGGTTCGGGTGAGATGCTGGTTGGTACACGGGGCTCTTTCTGCAGTCACTGCTCGTTTTACGTGCAGTGGATCCACAGCCCAGGGTCACCCGGCGTGGGCATTGACCTCATGGAGTTGAACTCTCAGGTTTGCCTGTGTCTGGACTGAGCAATCCTGGAGCTTGAAGGGTTTGCTCTGTAGGCAGCTCCCTTCTTTTCGTTTTGGTTTCAGGGTGGAGTTTATTCCCATTGTAGGGGAAAGCGCTGCCTTTCCTGTTCTGTACTTGGAGAGACCAGAGTTTAACTGGTGTCTCTGTTCCACTGGGCAGGGACTGAAATGCTGGTGGATTTGGTCTTTAAGAGGCCTTGGCTGAGTAGAGGGTAAAAAAGACAAAAGACTCCTGGTCTGAAGCACTCTGCCCTCAAATAACTACGCAGAGTTCCTAAAAATACGTGTGACATGTAGGGGCTGGGATAGGGCATGAAGGAACCGTGGGTTATTTTATAAAATAGACCTTTAATTCTTTTTTTTCCTAACATCAGACATTTAAAAGAGAAAACAAGGAAGAAAAGTCTTTAGGGGTGAGCAAGGCCATTTGCCTGACTTTTAAGTGCCCGAGCTTGGGCTGGTAAAAGAGGCAGAAGGAAGATCGTGGGGAGCTGTTGCCCTCAGGGCTTTTGCCGATCAGCGTAACTCATGTAATCACTGCCGGGAGGGGTCCGGTCCACGGGCTCTGGCCGGCGCTCTTCCACTCTCGGGGTCTCTAGCCCTTGTCCTCTCCCAGGGGCACACAAGCTCTCTGTTGAGTTTGGACCATTTGTTTGGAGAAGGGCCCATGTTAAACCTCTACACAGAGCAGTGAGCTTGAGACAGAAAGAGTTTTAAGGTTCAGGAACTCCAGGTCACAGCTATGCTAATTGTTGCTGACCATCTTACACCGTATCTTACCAAGGACGCCTTTTGTTAAATCAATGAATCTGTAAAAAAATACATTTTCTCAAAGGAAAGATGAGATAATCTGGGTAAATCTGCCTTTTTGTCTGTAGGAAACATCCTTGATTAATTTATGTATTGAATTCCTTCATTATCTAAGTGTGTCTTCCCTGTGGCAGGTGAACTGTGTGTGTGCTTATGGAGGGGTCGTGTTCTGGATGCTCAGTCCCTGGGGGGTGGGAGGGGGTGCTGCCTGGTGGGCAGGGACACTCCAGGGGCATCTGCTCTGTTGGCAGACCGAAATACTGCTGGACAGTGGGACCGGGCATTGACAGGCATTGGGTGACGTGGGGAAGGTGGGGGGGTGTTTTACCTGCACTTACAAAGTAGCCAGAGGAACACATTCTGTAATTGTTTATAGGTAATTTTAAACTAGGGAATAATTTTTAAAAATGTGTATTACTATTACCTTTTCTTCTAGTAGGTAGTAATTTGTTGCATGTGAAGGACTCATTGCCATTGACTTAAATGGCCTAATGAAAAAGCAGCTCACTAGAGTGTAAAAATTAGTTTTTTAAACTTTAAAAATTCTAACTTTATACTTTTCTTTTTAGAGAAGAACAAAAGATGATACTTGGAAAGCAGATGACCTCAGAAAGCATCTTTTGGTACTGTCTCTGAAAGATTTGAGTTGGGGTCCTTTTGGAGCTTGGACGGTTTCACCTGCTTCTCAACCTGGCTTCTGTGTGGCTCATTTCAGAACTGTTTTTGACCGAGAGATAAAGCCGTATGGTTAATAGGTCTGGAATCTGGTGGGACAGGGTTGCCCCATTCAGCCTGGCATCCCAGTAGCTGCGTTGGGTTCTGTTATGGGTCAGGGCTTGGGCTGTGTGTGTGTGTGTGTGTTTGGTGTGCACTGGGTACATGTGGTGTGCACACACATGTATGTCTATGATGTGTGCACACGTTTATGGTTTCTCTGTGCAATACATGTGCATGTGTGTCTGTGTGTGTCTGGTGCACATTAAGTACATGTGTATGTGTGGTATGTGCACACACACTTGGCTTTTCTATGTGGCATGTTTGCATGTCTGTGTGTTTGTACCTGTGTTCATGTATGTGTGTGTCTCTCTGTGTGTGGTGTGCACTGAGGGCACATGTGCGGTGTGTGTGCACATGCATGTGTGTGGTGTGTGCACAGACATGTGGCTTCTCTGCGTGACACGTTTGCATGTGTGTTTGTGCCTGTGTTCATGTATGTGGGTATATGTCTCTGTGTCGTTTATGTGGAGGGAGCTTTGGGCTGTGAAAGCGAGTACAAGCAAGCCTGCTCCGGAACGGAGTGGGGACTCCGGCAGGGGCAGCGCGCGGGCTCCAGCCCTCCAGCGTCCACTGCAGACCCGGCGGGAAGAAGGGCATCTCCCGGTGGATGCTGTTTTACTGTCCCGGCAGGAGGAGGGACGGTTTCCTCCTGGCCTGGCACCAGCTCGGCCAACGAGAAGCCACTCCACGTCCCAGCTCCCAGTTCACGCCGGCAGACTTTGCGCTCACAGCAGCCGCTCCGCCCGGCGCCCCCTCCTCTGTGAAGGGGCCTCCTCTCCTTTGCTCCGCAGAATCCCCCACGGTTCTGCCACAGCTTAACTGTCCCAGAATGCAATCCTCTCCGTTCCCGAAGAAACCCATTTCTGCTGGTAGCGTGACTGGCAGCTTTATGTTTTTACTTTCCTAGGGAGGGAGTGAAGGAGTGAGGGGAAGAGAGACAGAGGGAGGTAGGTGGGGCCGAGGGGAGACTTAAGCCGGCTGCCCACCCAGTGAGGAGCCTGTACGTGGGCTTCAACCCCACGAGCCGGAGGATCATGACCTAAGGTGTAATTGAGAGTCGGACGCTTCATGTACTGAGCCACCCAGGGACTCCTGGGGGTTTTAAGGTTAAGAGCTCTCCCTAACCGTGAGGGCCCGTCCAGTCCAAGCACCTCTTCTCTGACCAGTGGAGGCAGTTCTACATCCTTGCCCAGCAGATTCTCAGTCTTTGGTTGACGGTATATGGTTTACTCAAGTGAAGGGGACTCCAGTATCTGTGACCTAACTCTGTGTGCTAGGCATCATCCCCAATTTACAGATGAAGAAACTGAGGTCCACTAATGGCAAGAAATAGCCCCAAAGCAAAGCTGTTGTTGGACTCCAGGGCTGTGACAGAGGTCCAGGCCCTACCCTTCCCATCCTGTCCGCGGCAGGTTTAACACCAGTACTGCTTCTGCCGTGGTGCTTACGACGTGACTCGAGAGGTAACCACACTCACTGCTGAGAGGAAGCCTGTGCCAGTCAGGACTCAAACTGCCCGCCACTTAGACTCAGCTGTTACATTCTGGGCGTGCGAGCAGCACATGCCTCCTGAGAGAACTCCCCGGCACGGTCGTCCTTCAGGACGTGCAGTCCGATCTGCTGTAAGCACCTTGGACGCTCATGGCTGAGCTTTAAGAACGGCCCCGAAGCCTCTGTGATGCACACGGGCCAATGTCCTAGGGAGTGTGACAGGACAAACAACCACATCGAGATCCATGTGGCGAGGTCACCGTTCAGAGAACCGTGAGAAGTCACAACATCCAAGGACGTGAGACGCGTCTCTGCATCTGAGTGCCGACGTGCTCAGGCGCACTTACCTTTGGTATAGGAAACCGCAGCTGAGCTATCTGGACTTCACTGACGAGAGGAACGGTGATCCGATTGGGAAGCACCAGGTAGTTTGATATTATGTCCAGGATGATTGTATCCGACAGACCACTGTCAGGGGGGCAGGAAAAAGAACAAACCAATGATCAGGCCTATCAACGCTCGTTACCGCTTTAACAGCAAACTTACCCTAAACATGACACAGCACCCCACTTACAGGGCCGCAAGTGTCTGTCTTCTCACAGACAGTATCTAGAACAGCAGTTCAGTGCCTGCGCGGCAACACGGCCGTGCTGACTATTACGCGGGATATACAGAGAGGGCTGCGGTGTGCAGCTGCAGACACAGGGTAATACTTGGGTTACATCTCACACTATTCTAACTAACGTTTCATACGCTCCTGTGTGACTTCACCACTGACTTAGTATCAACCCAGACACGTTACATGTTCCTCTTTTAGCATACTTCAAACAGTCACAAAAGTGCAAAGAATACTATACAAACGCCCAGCACCCATTCCATGTTTCTTACATTAAATTTCTCTCATTTTTTGCACAGCTTCCGGTCGAGTAGAAGATTTTATTTTAGTTCATTCTCTCTTCACATCGTATTTACGTACTCGATACTGTAATAATTCTGAAATTCTATGTAGCACTCACAGAGAACTCCGTAATATGAATAAAATTGTGGAGGATAAAGACACAAATGTACTTTTAATACATTTTTGCCTGTTCTGTGAGGTAAATGTGAGAACTAAGTAACATGTATGGGACATTTCTGAAGGCATAAATGAAATTTCACTGCTGTGGAAGAACAGTTTTAACTGGAACTGGGAAGTTTTAAGAGAATCTTACTTCTTGCCAGTTATTTCTCAGATGTTAAAACTGTGAACAGATATATGTAAAGTAATTTTATGTATAAAAATACCCACCAGGACAGAGTGAAAAGTCACCATCATTCAGTACAGCTGAACATTCACTCTAAGCCGGGTACCCAAATGTGACGACAAGAGAAGGGGTCTTACCTTAGGACTTTCTAGTCCAAGATGAAAAAAACACCCCAAACCCCACAACCCCACAAACAATAAAGCCCTATTTATGAGTATGTCAGTGACTTGGACACTAACACTCTAGAGACAGAGAGGGTTCCAGCTGCCAGACGCTGAAGAGAATGTTCATGAAGAGTGACGTGAGCTGGTGCTTCGGTTTTAAGAGCAAGCATATTCTCACTCTGCCATTCCCCGTCACCCACAAATACTGGTTTTGTTTATACCAAAAAAATCTGCTGGAACAGAAAGCACTTTGGTGACGATATGCTTTCAAGAATTCCTTCCCTGCTGTGTTGGTAGGCCGATCACCTCACCACCCACCCAGCCAAGCAGACGGAGAGGCGCGACATGCAGGAAAGCAGCAGAAGGCCCACCCTGGTGCCTCATCGCTGCTCACCTTTCGAACCTACTGTGTCCATGCCCAGCCTCCCCCCGAGTTACAGGAGCTGCAGTGCTGCCCCTAATCGTTCCCTGGGGCAACCCTGGCTGCTGCCAGGGTCTAAATGGCCCTGGGTCTAGTCCTTTTGTCCTTTGGCACTGCCTGCTTATCACCGTACTTGTGTTTCTACCATAATTCCTGTCCCTTCTTGTACTTGCGCCACTCAGGTCACGGTTCTTCACTGAAACAGGACGTCAAGGGCAGTAATCTGGGTATTACTGTTACTTCGTCACACTTCCCCAGTGGGTACAGCACGTACAGGTTCACTTTGTAATGCCTGAGGCAAGACTTGCTAGGTTCACAGTTACTGAACACTCACTTTTATAAGGTAAGACCTGCCACAGCTGGGATCTGATAGAAATCTGTGAGTGGGAAAGCACAGCTGAAGTTTTACATTATATAGTTTATTACATGAAACTCACATTCATATAAAATGTTATATAAGTTCTACATAATTCTGTATAAATTATTTATATCCTATACAAACATATAATTTTATTTAAAAGGGATGTTTATATATATATGCCTTTTACACCACAGCTTTGTTTCCGACGGGTGCGTATTTCTAATATACATGAGTATGTATTTTTAATGATACATTTATTGGGGCGCCTGGGTGGCTCAGTGGGTTAAGCCGCTGCCTTCGGCTCAGGTCGTGATCTCGGAATCCTGGGATCGAGTCCCACATCGGGCTCTCTGCTCGGCAGGGAGCCTGCTTCCCTCTCTCTCTCTCTCTGCCTGCCTCTCCATCTACTTGTGATTTCTCTCTGTCAAATAAATAAATAAAATCTTAATAAAAATTTAAAAAAAAAAAAATAATGATACATTTAATTCTCTACTAAATGTATCTTATATACTGCATGTACAGAAATCTATATATAAAATAGCTTAGAGCTATTACTATATAAAAGAACCTGTCATCCTCATTAACCATTAGATAGAATAGAGTTTTACGGATATCTGCGTGCACAGACGTGTACTCCCCTTTTACTATCTTTTGTATTTTTATTTTTTAACAGGCTCTATGCCCAACATGGGGTTGAAACAAAAACCCTAGATCAAAAGTTGCGTGCTCTACTGGCTGAGCCACCCAGGCACCCCCCTTATGTCTCTTTTGAATGAATGATCTGCAACCAACTCCCCCAGCAGGAGGCTTGCCAAAGGCAGCAGATGCCCTTGGGCTCAACCTGTAAGGGAACTAATGCAATACTATTTACAGGGTAGCTGCTTGACAAGCCTGTGTTTATTTTAGTCCTCCCATTATATAAAAGGAGGAAAGTAGAACACATTAAAAAAAAAAAAAAGATTCATTTATTTTAGAGATTGTGGCGGGGAGAGGGAGAGAGAGTCCTCCAGCAGGCTCCCCACTGAGCACGGAGCCTGATGCAGGGCTCAATCCCAGGACCCCAAGATCATGCCCCAAGCTGAAGTCAAGAGTCGGCCGCCTAACTGAGCCACCCAGGTGTCCCCCACACATTCTCTACCCCAAATGGCAACAGGAATCTGTTGTTCTGCCGGCTAACCAGCATCTGCTCCCACAGACCGACGAACTGGTGGAAGTTCTTCCTTCAGTTCTCCCGCACCCCTGTCCTGGTCCCCCCGGTTCCTCCTCTAGGGGTGGGCAGGAGATCCAAGCATGATCATGAGATCACTGGACCGTCCCGGATGGGTGGACAAACAGAAGCCAGCCCTGCAACTTCGGCTGGAACTAGCAGAAGAAGGTTCTTTCAAAAAACAAGAAAAGAAGAAGAAGAAGGTTCTTTTCAGACGGAAGCTGCTACGCCAGGGCCAGGCCTGACAACAAATGCACACAGGGAAAAGTAGGATCTAGAGTGAGAGTGCGAGTCCTCAGGCCATCAACTGAACACCAACACCTGCCTGGGCCTGACTGCACCCCGACAGTGCCCCAGAGGGCTCTGGGAACGAGCCACAGGAATGGGAGCTCGGCTCGCATCTACGCCATGGCACTAAGAACAGTGGTGGGCTGGCTCATAGCAGGCACTATACTGATTTGTTGGATAAATGAATAAATTGTCTTAAAGATAGTACTTACTTACTCATTTACTTTTTTTTTTTTTAAGATTTTATTTATTTGATAGAGATCACAAGTAGGCAGGGGGAGGGGGAAGCAGGCTCCCTGCTGAGCAGAGAGCCCGATGCGGGGCTCGATCCCAGGACCCTGGGATCATGACCTGAGCTGAAGGCAGAGGCTTAACCCACTGAGCCACCCAGGTGCCCCCAAAGGGCTAGTTCTGAAATATATATTCATTTTTTAAAGTTCTATTTTTCTGAGAAAATAAGAAAAACCAAACTTAAAAATTAACTTGCAGAATATTGAAAGGCTGCTACTTTTCTAAAACACCAAAGCTTGAGGCAACTGACTGGCTCATTGGTAGAGCATGTGACTCTTGATTTCAGGGTCATGAGTTCAAGCACCACACTGGGCATGGAGCCTACTTAAAAAAAAGCCTATTAAAAAAAATTAAAGGGGCGCCTGGGTGGCTCAGTGGGTTAAGCCGCTGCCTTCGGCTCAGGTCATGATCTCAGGGTCCTGGGATCGAGTCCCGCATCGGGCTCTCTGCTCGGCAGGGAGCCTGCTTCCCTCTCTCTCTCTCTCTGCCTGCTTGTGATTTCTCTCTGTCAAATAAATAAATAAAATCTTTAAAAAAAAAAAAAATTAAAAAGTTAGAAAGAAAACACCAAAGCTGGAAAAATGCTTCATGATGAATGAAAAGTAAAATGAAGGGTAAGTGACCCACCTGATACCCTCACCCTCTCTACTTCTGCTCACTTGGTCCCAGGATCTCAGATGCAGTTAAGAAAACGGAGCCCAGCCAGGCTCCCCACCTGAGCTACAGGTGAGAGCCCGCTGAGGCAGGGATTCTACCCGGACACACTGGCCTTACCCATTCTGAGTTGTTCCCACGACACTAGAAATGCACTCTCCACCGTCAACAAGCTAACCACAGGACATGGCAACATACTTACTTTAATCCAGGGATATCGAGAAGATTAGTCAGTCCTGTCCAGTTAATTTCTATAAGCTGTTTTAAAAAAAGGGCAAAAATATTAAGTTTCCAAACTATTTCCAATTATGAAATCAAATCATACATATTTCTTTATAAGCAAAATGCATTCGTTCATAATATTGTCTTGCTTTTCACTGTAAAATATCAAAGTCATTGTCCTTTGTTCATAAATGGGGAACTACCTCTTTTTTTGTGTTGTTTTTGATAGTATCCATTTCCTCTGGTAAAATAAAATAATTTATATACCTTTCCTATTGATGGACACTTAGATTAACTGAATGCAAAGCAGCATTCAAAAGTGAAAGTTTTGGTCAAAGATGTTTCTCCCCCCCGCCCACAGATTCTTACTTTGGGGGTGCCTGGGTGGCTCAGTCAGGTGAGTGTCTTACTTTGGCTCAGGTCATGATCTCAGAGTCTTGGGACCAAACCCTGTGTTGGCTGGGGGCGGTGTCCCTGCTCAGTGGCTGGTCTGCTTGTCCCTCTCCCTCTGCCCCAGGTGCCCCTGCTTGTGCTTTTTATTTTGAAGTTTTTTTAATTTATTCATTTGTTTCAGAGAGATACAGAGAGACAGCATGAGCAGGGGGAGAGGCAGAGGGAGAAGCAGACTCCCCGCTGAATCAGGAGTCTGACATGGGGCTCGATCCCAGGACGCTGGGATCATGACCCGAGCCAAAGGTAGACACCTTACCATTTGAGCTACCCAGGTGCTCCTCTCTCTCTCAAATAAATAAAAACCTTTAAAAGTAAAAAAAGTTCTTTATAATATTTTTTAAAGAGTTTATCTATTTGAGAGAGTGCATGCCTCTGTGTGTGAGGGGGGAGAGGGAGAGAATGAATCTAAAGCAGACCCTGGGCTGAGCCCAGAGCCCAATGTGGGGCTCAATCCGATCCCACGACCCTGATATTATGACCTGAGCTGAAATCAAGAGTAAGATGTTAAACTGACTGAGCCACCCAGGTGCCCCTAAAGATTTTAATTTTTTTTAAGTAATCTCTACACCCGACATGGGGCTCGAACCCACAGCTATGAGATCAAGAGTCGCATGCTCCACTGAAGGAGCCAGCCAGGCACCCCTTGTATGTTTATTTTTTAGGTTCACAGATGCTACCCAACTGCCCCCAAAATCATCTCCTGCACGGATTTACATACGGTCCCACCCTAAATACATGAAATGTCCTTTATCCTTCTCCCCAGCAACACAGAGTGAAAATCAGTCTGGCAGGTTAAAAATGGGACTTTATCCCTGTCTCAATGTATCTTTTCCTGGCATCAGTGGAACATGTTCTATCTACTCAGTCAACATCTGTATTTTATTTGCTCAATTTTCTAGTGGGTATTTGGGTATTAGAATAATTCCTACATAGTTGGCTAATAAAAGACTCCATTTAGTGGATGCAGACAGGTTAAAAAAAAAAGGCTTGATTAGATAAACTGCTTTCTTGTCAAAGTGCATACTATACATAATAAAATTATCTGTGCTTTATATTTGTAGAAGAAGTGCCGCGTGAGACTGCATGATCTCAATCACCCACACAGTCGCAGGAATGAAACTGCTCAAATCCCCTGGGAAGTGTATAGTTATGAATAAACACAAACTGGAAAGTTAAGATTCTTTTGGATAGGCCAAAACTGAAAAAAAATTTTTTTAAGGAAGTCCTAAAAGACTAAGATTTTTCAGAAAAAGAGAAAGGAAATAGAAGTTTATTGCAAATCTCAGGACAAACTCCTACTGGTGCCCTTGTAACCCACCCTCCAGCCCCCCGGCCAACAGGTGTAGAAGCAACGGCAATCTGGGGCAACCAATGCCGGCCAGCATGCTGACCATGATCTCTGAACACATCTTCCAAGGGACTGTCAAGAAACAGATATTCCAGGACTGGGGCAAAAACTGTTAAGATAGCCTGGGGGATCTTACTGAGTCAGAAAGCTTGGGAAACACGGAGATGAATGAGAGGTCCTATCAAGGTGGGTCCCCTGGAAAGGACTTGAACTAGGGGTGATCAGCTTATTCTCATGACCCTGGTCAAAGTGAGGAGACACAGTTAAAGGCTACTCAAGTTCAGAGAAACCAAACACCAGGGAGGCAGGACCAGGGTTCAGCTGGGTTTGAGAAGCGATGTGAATGCAAAAAAGCAGCTCCCAGGGAAGGGACGTGTTGGAAGCCCTGAAGGACCTGGCCTGTCCCTGAGCAAGGGGAGGCAGGAACAGAAAGAGTCCAGAGCCACGGAGGGGTGAGAACAGGGACAGAGACCCATGTGGGGACCAGTGTGTGTGACAGTATGTGTGAGGGCACGCGTGAGAAAGTGAGCACGTGTGAGAATGAGTGAACCAGGAAACGAGTGTGGAAGAGGAGGATATGTGAGAATGAACGCGGGAAAATGACTGTGGAGTGTCAGCACACGTGAGAATGCGTACACCTGGGAACAACTGTGAGTGTGAAAGCACACGTGAGAACGAGTGCCTGTGAGAGGCTTAGAAAGTGAGCACACAGAGGGGGAAGCCACAAGAGGGCTGGGAGCAAGGCAGTGCTTGAGAAAAGCAACTAAAATTAGTGTCCTGTCACCACCCCCACTATGCACTGGGACCACTGAGATCTCTGGGAAAAACTGAAGAGACAGACGTTTCCCAACCCCTCTCTGGGCTGCTGCAGCTCTCCTAGGAGAAATGGAACCAGCAGTGTGGTTCCACTTCCACTGGAACACCATGCATCTGTGTATTTCATGAAAACCGCGGACATGCCTTGCTCCTCTCTCTGCCGGTCCATGAACACACGGTCTGATGGGTGCAGTGAAATGTGTGCTCAGCTGTTTACTTCAGTGCTCACTCCATGCCAGGTGTTCTGGGTGCGCTGAACTGTACAGTACAGACCATGAGTCACCTGGGAGGTCTGTAAAAATACAGACCAGTGGAGGGGCGCCTGGGTGGCTCAGTTGGGTAGGTGACTGCCTTTGGCTCAGGTCATGATCCCAGGGGCCTGGGATCAAGCCCCATGTTGGGCTCCTTGCATAGCAGGGAACCTGCTTCTCCCTCTCCTCCTGCTTGCTGCTCTGCCTGGTTCTGTTCTTTCTCTATCAAATAAATAAATAAAATTAAAACAAAACAAAACAAAAGAACAACAAACTAACCTAAAGTTAGTTTGGCTCCCACCCTTCTCCAGAGTTTTTCATTTAGTCAGTTTTCCCTGGTGGTAGCCGTCAAGAAACTCTTAGGATTTCCAACTTCCACCTGGGATGCAGAAAACTGGAAAGAGCATCACCAATGCAGAGGAAGAGCTGAGGTGACAGGGCTACCGGCCTGAAACGCTTACTCAGAGCAGCTCTCAGGGCAACTGACAGGTTCCAGCTAAATCCTAACTGCTAAAGGCCAGGAGCCGGTGAGACAGAGAAAGCCCTTTGAAATCCCGACACAGGCCATCTGCAACCTGCTACGTGGGCTCAAGAGTGTGGGTGTGCTATAGAGACAAGGGAAAACCCTTCTGCAGGGTGAGGTGAGGGATGGAGCAGCTGCCGCTAGAAAGACCCAAACTCCACCTTCCACAGTAAGGAAGAGAAGCCACTATGAAAAGGGACATATAGGTAAGGCTCCTTGCGGATGGGGAGAGAAGAAAATACCCTGTCTGGGGAGAGTAGGACACCATCCCAGCCCTGACTGTTAGAGATCCTGCAGTTACAGGAGGGAGTGTGCAGACTAACTCCTGCATTAAGACCTACCAAAAACACAAGCACAAGGAGAAGGCAAGGTCACTAGAAAGGGTGCTAACCATGGGGACCCTGGGTAGCTCAGTTGTTAAGCGTCTGCCTTCGGCTCAGGTCATGATCCCACGGTCCTAGGATCGAGCCCCGAATCAGGCTTCCCTGCTCAGCTAGAAGCCTGCTTCTCCCACTCCCCCTGCTTGTCAAGTCCCCTCTCTCGCTGTCTCTGTCAAATAGCTAAATAACATCTTAAAAAAAAAAAAAAAGGCACTAGCTCTGAAACCCAGCACGGGCCAGAGCAGTAGGGAGCTCCCCTGTTTCAACTACTGGGGGAAGGGCAAGACGATCCAGAAGAATGAAAGATATCAAACCACAGATCCAGGACACTCTGAGGGCACCTAGAAGGATAAATACCTTCCAAGCTCCTGGGATGACCTGAGGTGTCGTTTAAGGCTGGGACCCTCTGCAGTCCGGTAGACTCTGGTGGACCCGTCTGCCCAGCCTAGCCTCTCCACCTCGCTCCTGCCATCTACACAGGGTTGTAGGAATTGGCTCCCAGGAGCCCGATCCAAACACTGCAACCTTCCTCCCTCCTGCTGGTCTAAGTGCCTGGATCCCCGACACCGCAGGAACAAGGGAAAGCAGGAAGGCGCACTGCCTCTGGAGTGCACTGGCAGCCCTGTTTCTGGCATGTGGACTAGAAGACCAGAGGAAGCTGGTCTCACAGGGAACACAGAACGGAGCAATCAGGCATGGGTGACAGTCACAAAGGCTTCAAGTTCTGCATTCCAGTGGTTTTATGAGAGAACAATACATGCTGTTTGCATTTAGCTGAAGCCTTTCCTTTTCCCTTCCTTTGATTAAGGTGTCTCAGTTGCTGGACTTGTAGCTAACAGGACTCAAGCTCTTCTCAGTCACTGTAAAAGGAAGATACTTGCCTTTCTCCATCTGTAAAAATGCAATCTGTGGTTCAAAGACTGCTAGCTGGGAGGACCCTCTTAGGATAAACAGACTGTGGGCACACCCAAGATCATCTCCGGAGTAAGTTCTGGAAGATGGATTTATTTGAGGCTAATCTGTGCTCTTGGAATCGTCCAACAAAGAACTGGGGATTCTCAAACACCTCTGAGTGCATGCCAGAGGCAGTTTCAGTAACAGTCACGTTAGCGTAAGTGAACGGCCGGTCCCTGTGACATGGCCAAAGGGAGACACTGTCTTTTCTGGCTCCTACCAGAACCTTCACCCAAGTTTTCGTGTTTACCAAAACTTGACTTCTGGTATTAAGACCCACCAGAATGCTAAACCTAGGTACAGGAAAATACTTAATTTCTTTACAATCTGAGGACTTACCATGAACTAGGAATCTACCGTTTCATACCTATTGACATTTACTGTTGTGAGGCAGTAGTCCCCGTGTCACAGATGGGGAGACCTGGGCTTAGGAGGATTGAACAAGCTGTTCAAGGCATACGGTCAGAAGAGAAAAACCAGGAGTGGAAGACCAGGCTGGAAAACCCAAGTCTGTCACTTAACCATTATACACACCGCTTTCACTATACTCTGAAAGTCTGTCACTTTAGAAATTCTTAGTTGTTGTTGTTTTTTTAAACAAGTAGCACATTATCAAAAATAACTGAAACAAACGAACAAGAATAAAAATGTGCAAAGGTTTCAAAAGAGTCTCTGGCAGTATTCTCCTAAATCATCTGGATAGCTAAACCCCCCAAATCTTTGTAGCTGTATTTTTCCTTAGGGTGAGGAAGAATTACTTGGCAGCCAGAAGCGAGTTCTGTTCTCATATTTTCCAGTCAAAAAATAACTGGGGAAAAAAAAAATTCCCTTCTCTCCAAAGTGTATGTTTGGCAACTTTTCTCACCATATAAGGAAATGAATGATGCTGAACTTTTCACAGCCTCATCCATTTCTGACACTAAGATTTTGTTTGGAAGTTACATTACAATTAAAAAAAAAAGATTTTATTTATTTATTTGACAGAGACACGAGAGAGGGAACACAAGTGGGGGGAGGGTGCGGGGAGAGGGAGAAGCAGGTTTCCCACTGGGCAGGGAGCGTGATGCGGGGGCTTGATCCCAGGACCCTGAGATCATGACCTGAGCTGAAGGGAGATGCCTACCAACTGAGTCACCCAGGCGCCCATTATTTTTAAAGTGAATATACCTGTGGAAGATCCAACCTAAGGAAGAGTTCTACTAAGTACTGACGGAGATTTAAAGATTTGGATTTCATTATTTTCTGAACTGAAAAAAGGTCTTTAGTTGCTAAAAATTCCTGTAAATCAAAAATACATAGCCATCTACTAAAGATTAGTTTTTTATACTCATTAATGAAGGAAGTTTCTTAACCATACGATGGCTTTTAAACAGTTGGTATGTGGAAAAAGAAACATGGATTTTATATCTTTATTTTTAAAGAGAAGATTTTTTTTTTAAGATTTTATTTATTTGACAGACAGAGATCACAAGTAGGCAGAGAGGCAGGCAGAGAGAGAGGAGGGGAATCAGGCTCTCCGCTGAGCAGGGAACCCGATGTGGGGCTCGATCCCAGGACCCCGGGATCATGTCCAGAGCTGAAGGCAGAGGCTTAACCAGGCGCCCCTGAATTTTATATCTTTTTCTTTTTTTTTAAAGATTTTATTTATTTATTTGTCAGAGAGAGAGAAGCGAGAGCAAGCACAGGCAGACAGAGAGGCAGGCAGAGGCAGAGGGAGAAGCAGGCTCCCCGCCAAGCAAGGAGCCCGATGTGGGACTCGATCCCAGGACGCTGGGATCATGACCTGAGCTAAAGGCAGCTGCTTAACCAACTGAGCCACCCAGGCATCCCTGAATTTTATATCATTTATGGAAATCTTCATTTCTCAAAATTTTAATGAATTAAATTTTAACACAGAGATTCCTTAATTCCTTTAATTTTAGTGTTTTATGTAGTCAAAACACATTCAAAATTAGCCTGTTATTTAAGCAATAAGAAGCAAATCAGTAGTACTTCTGGTGGTAAGGAAGTGGGGACACTTAAATTCTTGTGTTTTTACACAGAAGAAATGCCATTTGTACTTTGGTCTAAAATAAACACATATTTTAAAAAAACCCAACAATAATAGTTTGCATTAAGTTCTTTACAAAACTATAAAAATTAATATTCCTGTTTGAACGATACATCCTGTTAATGACAACTCCAGAAAGGACTCACCGAAGTTATAAAAATGGTGAATCACGGAAAGGTAACCGAGAAACCGGTCAATTCCTCCGTCGGACACTCACCGAACTGTACGGAGAAGGACATGGCTGTGGCTTTCAAGGAGCTCATGAGCAATGCGCCAGAGCGCACAGGACAGGAGGGCAGCAGGGGGACAAGGGCGAAAGCGGACGGCCTGGGTCTCTGGAAGGGATTGCACAATGGGACGGAAACAGTGCTCTGGGAGTAGGGAGCAACAAAGAGAGGCGAGGCGAGACGATGGGGCCGGACCGTCCCTGGGTTATGCTTCCTCCCTGGGGCTGGAAAGGGGGACGCTCCGCAGGGGCAGTGCCAGGAACCGAGGCTGGAGAGAGACCCCACCTAGACCATGAGGACTGTCTGCCAGGGAGAGATGCTCCCGAGTGGGTCAGTTCGCACCTTGGGAAGCTGACCCTGGTGGTCAAGTGCACTGATGACAGAGCCAAGGCAGGAAGCCGGTCAGAGGCTGCAGGAGTCCACATGAGGAGGATCCTTGTAGGGAAGGAGCCTCAGGAAGAGTCAAAGGGAGGGGAGGGGCTGAGGGGAGGGGTCACTTAGGCAGGAACGACATTTTTGCTGTCTTATTTTAAGCTAATAATGACTAGTAAGTACTGGCTACTTGTAATAAAATGTGGGATATACATGTATCTCTTCCACATATGTGCGTGTGGGGTATACACGCCAACAACGTGAAGTGATGATTACTATGATTACTACGGTTTATCCAATGTCAGTAGGTGTGCCTGGGTGGGGCAGTCAGTCTTGAGTCGAGCCCCACACTGGGTTCCGCATTTGGTGAAGAAAAAACAAACAAACAAACATCCCCGAAAAAACCCATAGTTCAATCCAAACCAAACCAAACCAAAAACCTTAATGCCTTAAAAATCATCTACTGTGTAGTTCATTAAACATACCACGCCAGAAAGGCTCTGCTTGTCAACGCTGGCAACCTTTGCTGGCGGGGTTGTGAGATTTACGACAGCAACTTTGTCAGCATGGGCTCCCTGACTGACTGGTTCTGTGACTTGCACAGATCAGAGAAAAAGCCCTCCGCTGAGAGCATAAAGAAGTGCAAAAACACTCCAAGGATTCATGTATCAGAAAAGGGAACTGTGAGAGGAAGACGCTTCTCTACCTATCTTTGTCAGTTAATGAGAACATGAGATTAATGTTGACTTACTGGTTTCCTAAGGAAGAAGATAGACAAGGCTCCCACTAGGGGCATGTCTCCAATCAGCGGTTCCAGGATCACCCGCATTGTACCATGAATCTAAATTCAAACGGGAAACCAAAACATGTCACAGAAGACAATTCCACAGGCCATTTACTGACGCAAGAAGGAGGGTACATGATCATCTTAGTGACTTCTCAGCATGACTTCATGTTTCTCTCAAGTATAACCTACAAACAGAAAACTTAACTTCAAAGAAATTCTGAGTTAATAACAACTTGACTTTTTTTTTGAATGGAGCATAGAGAATTTTAGAAGACTATGAAACTTTTAAAACCTTACCTGTATACTTTGCACACCAGCTCTACAAAAATACCGCTTGATCTCCAAGTCAATCTCACAGTTCCCTACAAAACTAGCAGACAAAGTTCTGTATTACTGTCTCTTAATCACCACAGACCTGCAAGGCATATAATCTGAGTAAAATGACAGCAAAACAACGAAAACCAGCCTGCACTGTAACGTGAGACCCATGTCTGAGTGTTTACTGCCCAGATCACAGATGTCCCTGCTAGTAGAGTTGACACGGCCACACCAATTACACAGGTCACTTCCCAACCTGCATCTTCTGGATCAGTCTCCTGCTGGACTACAGTTTTCATCTGTTTCTCAAACAACTGTGTTTGTTTAAAACATTAAAAAAAAAAAAAAAAGCTTAGATTATGTCTCGCCAGAAGTAAATTTCGCACCCATGCTCCGGTCATGAGAAAACGAACAGCAGTTCTCCAGGGCTCTGTGACATCAAAGGTTAGAAGTGAAGCGTCTCTTCGGGGCACGAATTTTACTCAGTGACTAAGTCATTTCAATCATTAGTACGAAACGAACAAAGGAAATAAGAATTAGTACGACGCGGAACGTCAGGCTTGCATCGAAAGGTGAGCTTGAAGCATCATCTATGTTCTGTGCAGGATCTCTGCAATCCGACTTCCACCCTCGGAAGCAGCATGTCATGCTCCACCCTGAGCACATCTGGGGCCGGTGTGACGGATGCTGGAAAGCACACAAGTACGACACTAATGAAAGGCATCTGGGATAAATTCTTCCAATATTTATGTCCTGGTGTTAAGTCAGCACCTGTAGATTCTTCTCACTGTGCATAATGCTGGATCTAGCTGGTAAAATCACCTTTTAAAAAACCATCTCAAGGGGCACCTGGGTGGCTCAGTGGGTTAAGCCACTGCCTTCGGCTCGGGTCACGATCTCAGGGTCCTGGGATTGAGTCCCGCATCGGGCTCTCTGCTCGGCAGGGAGCCTGCTTCCTCCTCTCTCTCTGCCTGCCTCTCTGCCTACCTGTGATCTCTGTCTGTCAAATAAATAAATAAAATCTTTAAAAAAAAAAAAAAAACC
The DNA here is from genome assembly GCF_022355385.1 of Mustela nigripes. Taxonomy (NCBI): domain Eukaryota; kingdom Metazoa; phylum Chordata; class Mammalia; order Carnivora; family Mustelidae; genus Mustela; species Mustela nigripes. Next base: position 357,466 of record NC_081560.1, on the reverse strand, counting down.
ATCTCAAAACTTTCCTCTTCTTCACCCTAAGACCTGATGATTGTATTTCCTAATATCTTCCTTCCTCGTCTCTACCACCAATAACCTAAAGTCCCAGTCTAGAGCACACAGAAAGGAGAATGCAGGTTTTCTTTAGAGACATAAATATCTGAGCAGCATAATCTATCTGCGTATGTTGTTGAAAGCCAGACTGCGTCTTCACCATGGCATCCGTTAACTGATTCAGTCACAGGTTTATTTAATGAATGTGTATGAACTCCTCCCTCGGTGCCGGAACAAGAGAACACAGTTTCTACCCTCAGGAAGCTCGTTATCAGACCCGGGGACCGTCCCAGGGTACAGCTGAGGAAGACTCAGTCGGGCTTCCTTCTATCCCACTGATGACAACAGTGCTCACAGTCGGGCCTGGTGTTTTAGAGACGCAGCTTTTCCCAGCAGATGCTCGGAGGCACTCAATGCTTCTTTCGAAAGTAAAGGTGATCAGCGCCAACCCTGCACAAGGACCACATTCACACCCTTCAGAAACTCAAAGACAACACTCCAAAACACAACGATCCTTCGTCAAGGTAAGAAACAAAACTAGGGACTGGGTGTCAGTGGACGCACGTTAGCGGCTGCCCTTCCACAGCTGTGCGGCGAGGCCTCACAGGGACGCAGGAAGCCGTGAGCAGGCTCACAGAACCACCTTTATCTGCCAGGTGTGGTACCGGGCAGATCGTCAGCTCATCTTTTTCCCAATTATGTTTTCTTGTGGTAAAATACAAAGAACGAAAAGTGGACCATCTGGCTTATCTCTAAGTGTGTAGTTCGGTAGCCTCAAGCACATTCACCTTGTGTGACCAGCGCCACCGCCATCTGCAGGACTCGTCCATCTTACCAAGCTGAAACTCTGTCCCCAGGGAACCACTTACCATTCCCCTCCCCCAGGCCCTGGAGCCCAGCATCCCAGTTTCTTTCTCCAGGCGTCTGAGCACTCGAAGGACCTCGTGTAAGTGGGGTCACACAGTGTTTGTCGTGTTGTGACAGGCTCACCTCCCTCCGCATAACATCCTCATGGTTTATCCACGTTGTGTCATGGGTCAGAATTTCCTTTTTGTTTTTTTTAAAGGTGACTAACATTCCACGGCATGTCCGGGACACATTCTCCTTACCCATTCTCTGCCGCCGAACATCGGGGCTGCTTCCACATTTCAGCTACTGTGAACTGCTATGAGTGTAGGTGTACGGTAACTCTTTGAAACTTTATTTTCAGTTCTTTTGGTTATGGACCCAGAAGTGGAATTGCTGGGTCTTTATTAGTTGTTTAATTTTTTGAGGAACACCAGCAACCGCACCGTTGCACACTCTCATCAACAGTGCACGAGGGTCCAGTTTCTCCACGTCCATGCCAACACCTGCTGCCTTCTACTGTCTGACAGCAGCCATCCTCCTGGGGCCAGGTGGTAGCTCACTGTTGTGATCTGCGTCTCCCTGAGCATCAATGAGGGAGCACCCTCTCGTGTGTTTGCTGTACATTTGCACATCTTCTTTGGAAAAATGTCTATTCAGGACCTTTTGTTGATTTCTGAACCGGGCTGTATGTTCTTGTTGAGTTTTAGGGGTTTCTTACACTTTCAGATATTAAGCGCTTAGCTGGACATGTGATTACACAGACTGAGCTGCTTCCACAGATTACCTGGATTGCTGACATGCAGTAACATTAAGTCTTCCAAATGAAGAACACGGGATGCCTTCCATCTCCTGCATTTCTCTCAGCAGTGTTTCATAGTTTCTTTGTACACGTCTTTCACCTTCTTGGCTAATTCCTAAGAGTTTTAATCTTTCTGATTCTATTGTAAATGAGATTTTCTTGATTTCATTTCTGGAATATGCACAGTTAGCGCATAGAACATAACTGATCTTGTGGGTGCTGACTTTATATTCTGCGGCTTTGCCGAACTTGTTAGTTCTACGAGGTTTTTCTGTGGAATCCTTAAGGTCTTATACATATAAAATCATACCACATGTAAACAGAGACAATTCTACCTCCTCCTTTCAACCTGGATGCCTTATCTTTTTATTCCTACCGAGTGGCTCGGGCTAGGACTTCCAATGCCATGTTAAATGGAAATGGTCAACGTGGACATGCCTGCTCCTAATCTTGGAACAAGAGCTTAGTCTCGCACCACTGAGTATGATGTCTACTGGGGGCTTCTCACATACACCTTTTAATTTTTTTCATTTATTTAAGTAATCACTACACCCAACGTGGGGCTTCAACTCATGACGCTGAGATCAAGAGTCGCACACTCCTCTGAGCCCGCCAGGCGCCCTCACATATGCCTTTTATTATGCTGAAGTAGTTTTCTTCTGTTCCCAGTTTGTTGATGGTTTTTAACATGGAAAAATAATTAATTCTGACAAATGCATTTTCTACATCAACTGAAATGATCATGTGTTTTTCCCCCTTCTGTTCTGTTAACGTGGTGAGGATTCATTTGTGTATGCTGAAGGACCCTTGCATTCTAGGAGTAAATCGCACTTGGTCATGGTGTATAGTTCTTTTAATATGTTGCGGAATTCAGTTTGCTACGATTTTGATAAGGGGTTTGGCATTAGTGTTCATAATGGGTCTGGGTCTGCAGTTTTCTTGTAGGGTTTCGGTATTTTTAATTTTACATGCTTATGACTGGCAATTATCTAGGCTATCAGGAATTAAGACACAGAAAATCAATAAATTTAGGTCTTCAACAATTCAGTCAAATTCTACCACACATCAGGTAAGAAGTATGCTCCTTCTGTCTTCCACTTTATGGGTACAGCTGAATGACATTATAGGCCATTAACTAGGACATAAATACAACACACACACACACACACACACACACACACACACTTACCTAATCTGAAGGTCTAAAATTATTTGCCTTTTGTCCACATTTTCAGTGTATACCTTAACACCATTGATCCTGAGGGGCTGAAACAAGAGGCAGCTTATTTTAAAATGCTTATTTAAAAAATGAAACCCACCCTTACAATGCAGCACAGAGATGAGAACAAGTCTAGCACGAGGCTACAGGAACGAAACTTCTGCTTTCAGTGCAGTAGCTGTTTTGCTTTGGGCAAGTCCGTAGGCCTCCACTCTCCAGTGTCCTATCTGTGAAGTGTGGATACTAAGTAGCATCCATCTAACGAGGTTACTATGAAATCAAAGGACAGGAGGAGCATGTCTGATGCGCAGAGAGTGCTTCAAGGCCCAACCCGGTGGCCCTGTTTCTTCCAATTTACTTTGATCCTTCCCTCGTAACTCGTTACATGGTTTGAAACACAACTTCCTTTTTTTTCCTTCATGACTTGTAACTTTTCATTTCTTAAAATTTTCACAAAAATGGGGCTTTTCAGTGATTGAAAAATACTGGCTGTAGGTATAATTCTAATCTAATCTTAATTTAACCTGATACATGACAGAGACATGATTGTAAAAAGAACAGGCAGATCATAGTAACGGTCATGTCTCAAGGGCCCTGCTGTTAACTATTTCAAAACCTCCCATTTTATCACCTTGAGACTGCTTCTAGGGAAGTTCTCAACCTCCCCTCTGAGCATCACTCACTCAAGTGGAAGGGATTCCTGACCTTTGGAGTACTACAGCTTACTGTGACATCTTAGGTGCCCCAACATCTTACCCCTCAACTGGCTGTAGGATTAAACTCTAAGTCTTTGTGGCGGCGGGGGGCGTGCCTGGGTGGCTCAGTTGGTTAAGTGTCTGCTTTTAGGTCAGGTCATGATCCTGGGGTCTTGGAATCCAGCCCTACCTCGGCTCCTTGCTCAGCAGGGAGCCTGCTTCTCCCTCTGCCTACTGCTCCCCCTGCTTGTGCTCTCTCTTACAAATAAGGTTCCCGGCGCTTTCCCTGATGTTACTGGCTCAGACATGCCCAGACTATGAATCACAGAGAATACAGTTCAAATCACTATGTTGATGACTGAAAATGGGAGACAGGTAGCTTAGGACCTTTAGCTTAAATGTCTGCATTAGACAATATTCCCTTCCTCCACTGAACATGACCTCTGATGTTAGGAGAAGGAGCAAGGCCAAGCCCACTCCAGGTGACTAAGCCTTACCCAACACAGGACAAACACTTAAAGGCAAGAGAACTCAGCTGGCTGACTCAGCCAGCACATCAGGTGTGTACAAAGAACTGTGCTTGGGGCTCTGCACGTCCTTCTAGGCTGTTCCTTCCTCAGGTAGCCCGAGATCGCCTGTACTTGTAAGACAGCAGTGCAGTTGATGATGTCAAGCCACCTTTACCGAGTCAGCACTACTCTTAATATTCTTCCTGTTCTCCAAGGATAATCTTAGTATCAAACTTAAAGAGCATGTAATACCAAGTGAACATAATTCCCCCTAAAACAAATCTAGCTGGGGTTAGAATTCTAATCTCCACAAACACAAGCATATCACCTTACATTCAGGGACCACAAACCGTGGCCTGCAGGTTCAACTTGGCCTTTGGCTAAGAAAGGTTTTTACATTTTTAAATGATTATAAAAGAAATGGGGGTGGGGCAGAGAAGAATAAGCCTCAAAGACTTTATGGGCTGTCAAGGACTGAAATATGTAGCACCTGACTTTCTAACCTCTGCTTCATGCTCACACAGCGTTCTACCTAGTGATTGTGTTTTCCTATTTGTTATCATTTAGGTCAGAGAAGGTCAAGTACCCCTGAAAGGAAAGTGGACCCAGGCGTCCTGTGCAGGCCTGTATGTGCTTGAACAGCAGGATGATCAGACCCCAGGCTCCTAACGTATCTGGAAACCTCACAGCCAAGAGGAAAAATGACTAAGTACAACACATGTGCCTGCAGTGGAGACCCCGGGTTTTGAGGAACCGCAGGTAAGATGGCGCGCTCTGGGAGCACACGGTGGGAATGAGCCTGCGGGCGCAGACCCAACAGCGACGGAGTCAGACGCCCGTGGCCGCATTATGAAAGCCGAGTCAGACGCCCGTGGCCGCATTATGAAAGCCGAGTCAGACGCCCGTGGCCGCATTATGAAAGCC
>NC_081560.1:322827-352419 GCF_022355385.1 Mustela nigripes | reverse complement strand
CTGCTGGTCTAAGGCAAGGACATGCGAACTGCAGCAGCTGGTGAAGGTGTGCTGCGTCGCCCTACTGTGCGTACGCACAAAATGTGTGTCAACTGTGTAGGTGTATTTAACTTACTACTGAATTCTTAATTTTCATTAGGCAGACAAAACAATGTTACCCTGGAAAGTAACACAGTGTTCTATGCCAATTATACCTCAATTAAAAACAATGTTACCCCGAACTGTTGCTGATCACTGTAAACAGGGACTTAGAAAAAGAAGCTAGCCATGATCGACTAATTTACATGCTGTCTTGAGGCTTTCACTAGAAGGAATATTAGGAATTAGATGTATTTGTGTATGATTCTAATAACAAAATCTATCTTTCCCTTCATTTACATAATTAATATAATTCTGTAAGCCCAGCACTGGAATCCTGAGTTACTGCATTTACACATCTTAAGGGTAAATGCCTTTAAGCTTGTTGTCAGTCATTAAACTTTCAGTATGAACTCACATATCAGACCCCAACTAGACAGACTGTGAAAAACTGTACAAAGGAAAATTCTGACAGAAGGATGCAGGGGTAGAAAGACAGGCTGGGAACTGAAAGAAACCAACCGGGAAACCGAATGGGCCGACGACCCCAGGGGAAGAGTGAGTGTGACACACAAGGGGACAGACAAGGGGAGGGCGAGCCGCAGGAGGCAGAACTGGGACCAGCTGCAGAGACAGCCTGCTAGACCTTCCCCAGCAGCAATTTTTTCTCTAGAAAGTAACGTGAAGTCGTTTCATATATTTTTTAAAGTCTTCACTCCAATTTTACCATGTACACAAATGATGCTGAAGAAGAAACTGACCTGTTGACCCACGTCAACTTTAGTGAAACTGAAAGTGCTAAGGTGGGTGTTTGCTCCCCGCACAGCTGGCTCTATAGTTTCTCGAAACAACTTCTCTATAAACTGGCAAATGAAAGGCCACATGTGTTTTACAGTCTGTAAAGAAGAAAGAGCTCATGTCAAACAAAATGCTCTAATACACAGTAAGGTACTATGTACTGACATGTCATAATGTACTTAGGTCATCATGGAACATCACACCTCTATAGTTTACCAGAATTTTGGAAAATTAAAGGGGGACATGTGTCTCATTTGTTATGCAGAATGACACGATCTGAATTTCAAGGATGTGCCACAACAATATACTACAGATTAACTAATATGCTGCAGAAATTATTCTGGTTAAGCATTCCATTTAAGCCTGTCCTCTCATTGAAAGTTGCTTAGGGGAAAAAATCAGAAAACCCTGTGGTTTCAGTTTGTTTCTAAAAACCTAAAACTGTCTAGATCTTAATAAACATTAATGAGATTTCTTTAATGATGGACTAACTTCTGGTGCTGTAAGGCAATCATGAATCTATAAGGATATATAAAATATGGGGGGAAACATCTACTTCAAAGTATATGATCTTAAAAAATAAATAACCTTAAAAAGGATTATTCACCTAGTACTAGGTTTCTTGGGAATTATCTCCCTTTTCCTAACATTTTCAAAAATTCTGCTTATAATTATAAAATAGACTTGCGCACTAGCCAATGAGTGAAGTAGACACGGGCCCAAATACACAACTATGAAAATATCATTAATTTCTTCATGTTAAAGACACAGTTTTCACTATCTGAAAAGTAACAGATCAGTTATGACTGTTTTTTTGATAGCAGGAGCCAGTCCACTAAGTCCAAATGAGTTCACACACTGTCAACACGCAAATTCCCCAAAATGGAGAGATGGCATCTCGCTCCCTCATCCCCACTGATAATGTGGTATTTAGTATATTCTACTCACCTTATTTAGCCATTCTGCTCGTTCAGTGTCTGGAAAATGAACCTAAGAGAAAAACATACACATGACTGACGGACCCCCAGCAACTGTACACGAAATGTCACACAGGATGTTTAATACACTATCGTACGCATACTGTTTCCCTAAACGCTTCCTGACAACACTGGCTCTGAAGCTTTGCACGAGGGCTTCTGAGGAGACTGAAACGTACCCTCCGGCTCTTTAGGTCCCAACAACACTCTGAGGCAGGAAAGCCTAGTGACAACCAACAAGACAGTCCCTTCTCTGGACCTCTCAGGTCCGGAGGGACGCTCGCTGGCATCGGGGATTTGGGGAAGAGTACTCCGCTGTGAGCTCCTCCTTTTTGAGAGAGGAAGGCTAAAGCTGTTTCGGGTGGGGAGTTCTCTGAGGAATGCTAGGTACTCCCTCAACGGCCGGCCACACTGATGTTCTGAAAAGCACGTTCTTGGTTTACATGTACAACAGGTCACAGGCAGCTTCTTAAGGGCGACTGAGATGGGGTCTGGGAACTGTTCTAATTTCCGGAACTGCCACCCCCACTTTCCTCAGTAACACAGGGACAGCAGCCAGTGAGAGACAAGCCCCTGGCCCCACGTTCTGGCTGAGAGGAGTTGGTCGGGGGATATCACGGTGGCGGGGGCGCAGGGGAGCTCCCGAGAAGATGGTTCACTAAGAACCAAGTCCACCTCTCTAGCTTGGCCCTGAGGAACACACGGGCAGCAGCCGTCGGTTCCCGGCCGGAGGCCCTGTCCCCGCAACCTGTCTCAGTCCCACCGCTCCAGGACAGGGGCCGCCGCGGGTCCCTCCTGCGCTCTGTTACCTGGCCGGCCCACCCTTCACATCACTGGGGCGATATGCCTGAACCCTGAGCGTGGGCTGGAGGGAACCGGAATGTTTTCTGAGTCAGCCGGCTCGGATGCATTCTTGGACAAAAGCAAGGGGACGGCAACCTTCCAGAATTAAGGAAAAGGCGTAAGAGCTGGGCAGGATACTACTCCAGAAGGCAGACTTGGGGACGAGAACGGCTAGCAGACACCGCTGAAGTTCAGAGGGCTTGCTGCTGTGGAGAGGCCTGCTGGGCCCGACTGGCACTGGACTTCCAGCCAAGAACTCGAGACATCTGGGGCCCGTGAGACTGGCTGGACGAGGTTGCGGAACGAAGCGCGCGCAGTGGCCCTGTGGCCCGGGTCCTGCTGGTCCTTCCCGCTGCAGTGAAGCAGCCAGTGCCCCACGTCCCTCCAGGAATGGGGCAGGGGCTGCCCCCGGGTACCAGGTCTTCGAAAGCAGGGGCTCGGCTGTGCTCCCGGCAGCAAGTGATCGTGAGGCTGTCTCCCCGCTGCCGGGCCCCTCTGTATCCGACCAGCCCTGGTGGCCAAGGAAGGACCAAAAGCCCAAGACGAGCACCTATCCGGAGACAAGTCAGAACGGCACCGTAGGTGTGTCTCTGCTGTCATTTCAGAGTCAGCAACGGGGTCGAGGACTCTCTCGCAGGCTTGCCTTTTCTGCTGATGCCATGACCGCAGACACTCCCTAGCTCTAGAACGCGAGGACACAGGAGCCACACTCCGATACCTCACTCAGGGCCATAAACTCCTATGCGGGTCTCAAACGGGAGATCAAAGACCTGCCTCAATCATATTTTCTCTGACTCACCACCCCCCAAATCTTGTCTTTACCACGGTCCTGTGGAATTCAACCAAATAATGGTTTCCTTTGCACAGAAATGCAGTCTTGACTTACTGGTTACCTTTTTCTTAACCTCCGCTCTCGGCCAGTTCTCCCTTAGTCAGCTCACCTCCACCACAGACCACTGCCCGAACCTCCCGCCATGACGGTCCCTCCTCAGCCACACGGCTGTCACACTCAGGTTCTCTCCAGAAACCTGCATCTGTCACACACCACTCTGCTGAGGCTCCCCAGCGGCTCCCTCTCGCCCAGTGCACTACACACTTGTGCGGCGGAATGAACTGTCCCTAGAGACATGCTCTAAAGACACGCGACTCGGAGCAGACAGAACGCTCAACAGCCAGCCTCGTAACGGGACGCCTGAGCCTTCGTGCGCTCCGCTTTCTCAGAGACACCTGGGTTTGTGACTACTTAGACTATTACTGCAATTACCGTGAACTGTTCGGGATCTACTCCAATGTAAGATGGCATGTGAAGTGTGAAACCTTAATACAGTATTGGACTTAGATGAAAATTCTGTATCATTCCACGCTGAATAAAAATAGCAACTACCCACATCAAGATAATCCTTAGGCTCACGTGGGGTTCCAGACGACAGCAAGAACACACAAATGATGCCAGATGTCAGCGAGAGGGGCCCCCCACTGGTGGCCCATGGCTTGAGTTCTAGCAATCTTAAACCGCTGCTCTGCTTCAAAAAGAAATAACCTTATGCCAAGTGTCCTTTAATAAAATTACAGCAAGATGAGTTTAACTTGTTTTCAGATCTTTCCTTTGCTCCCAAATATTATGAAGTGACAGTGTATGTTCATGTAAACCTTATCCCCAGCAAACAACTGCAGCGCCGTCTGAGGAATCAAAGACTTTACTGGCTGTGATGTTGGTCTGTGATACCACGAATCCTCACACGAGGCACACGGGCATCAGAACGCCCGCCCTCCTGAGAACATGGTAGGCTCTGGGGGGTCCGGCAGGCACCAGCACCTCTACAGACGGCTATCTCACGTTCCCCAGGGACCGACAGAAGGGCTGCTTACTTCTCCAGGGAGCAGGGGGTAAGCGGTCTGTTCCCTTTCAATAACTGGTAGAGAGTCATCTATTAACACCAAATACTTCAGAGAAAGTGCTTCTCTGTAGTTTATGTGCAAAAGGTTTTCCTTCTACTACTGAGGGGTAAAATGTGTCGATAGCAGTTTTCACTTATTTTTTCCTCCAGATTCTTTAGTTCCTTTGAAGAGCTGAATTTTTGCTAAATTTTAAAAGCCATAGCCAGGCAACCTAAGTATGGTGCCTCACAGAGAAAAAGCTTTGACTAATCTAGATTTTCTACCCACTTCAAATTTAAGGCCTTCTCAAAGATTAGGATACTCCCTGGGAGTCCATACACACAAAGTTGTATGTATACAAACTCCGAGACAAATCATCAGATTTTTCACAAAGTCCACAAAACCAAGAAGGTTAAGATCACATAATGACGTGATCGATAAGGCTGAGTCCCTTTCAAAGTCTTTCATACGAAAGAGTCAGAGGAGCAGAAGGTGAGGGAAGGCAGATGCTGAAGACCCCGTCCTTGGATGGCTGAGGAACAGGTAACAAATCTCCCTGCAGCTGGGTTCCTGAAAGGTGAGTGAGTCTCCAAACCCACGGGTACCTCCGTCGACATAAAAAAGTAACTGGTAACTGCCGGGTGGGATTATGTCCCGCTTTCTGCGTGGCAGGTCCTGTGGTAAGCTATCAACATACATTATCTGAGCTCATTTCTTTCTTGGTGTGGATAAAAGACCTTGACTTTTAATAAGGGAGACAACAGTGTGCACACCCCAGGACAACGACCCACGCCCTCTGTACCCAGGCATTTGGTGCAGAGGTGCACATATGTCAACACAACTTTGTAAATCATATTTTTTCCTCCTCCTCATCTTCATCTTCAAAGCAGAAAGGAATTATCTGTGAGGCCATGAAACTTTCCATCTCCCAAGTCACAAATATGGACCCAGTGTTCATTTTCTCTCCTGCACCACACCTGAACTATTTCAAACTACCCACCCATTCGAGCAAACCCGAAATCTCAGAGACACCAGGACCACGCCTCTCCTTCACTCCCCAACCCTAGTCAGCTCTTCCTTCTAAATCTCTATCTGAGCTAATTCTCAACAACAAATCTACAAACAGGAACCATTAATGTCCCGAATTTACAGGATAGCTACTAAGTGACAGAGTGGGGAGGAAAAATCAGGTTTGTCTGCCCCTGCCGTTGGCCACTCTGCTACTGAGGGACGAGAGAAGTGCTGTGGAGACAGCTGATCCACGGAACCCGTCAAGTTCTCAGTAGGACAGACTCCCATGAGAGAGTAAAGTTCACAACTTAGGTGATACGCCTCCGATTATATGAAGCTCTAAGTCAGAAGTGGAAAATTTTGCACTTAATGGTGATCTATTTATCTAGACTCGAGGTCAAATAAAGTACAAGTCCTGAAACAGCTCATAGCAAATTCAGCAAGCATGACAGCAACTCACAAAAAAGCACAACTGCCAAACCCAGCATTTCACCCAAGACTAAGAAGAACGCAATTTGAAGACTGGTTTTACTTAACATATGCAGGAAAAGGCTATGATATTTAAGTAGTAATGATAAAATTCCACATATATTCACCTGGTGACCTAGCAATCCCATTTCTAACTAACTGATTAAATATAATAAAGTGAATTCTGCAAAAAAAAAATGTTCCAAAATGAAAACATGTGCCTTCTCTAACTATCTGGTTTCTCCAAGTTCCCTGGTATTTTCCAAATTAGGTCTGCCAGTATGCTAGCAAATTCCTACTCATCCTGTCATAAAGACAGAGAAACCCTATAAAGCTATTGTTTCTGTCCTACAAAACACATACTAGTCCCACAAATCGCCTACAGAATTTACATTTATGTAATACTAAGGCTTCTCTATGCACTGTCATGCAGCAGAACAGAAACACAGTTTGAATGGTGTGAGTTCTGGTTTTGTGACTGTATTTCTGTCACCGCGCTACTCCTTAATCTACTGCACAGGTGGAGATTGTTCTTGTGGAAGAACAGACCGAAGCAGCCATTTTGTGAACAAGTGTCCCCGGACACTGGCTCTGTCCCCAGACACAGACTCAGACACGCGCCTTGGGAAGATCAGAGCTGGTGGAGTGGACTGTGCGAAAGGTGTGACCACGGGTCTATGAAGGAAGACTGGGGACCCTGGGGAGGATCTGATGTTGCCTGGAAGAGTCCGTAAGAAACTGGGGAAGAACACAGTGTGTGAGATGGGTTTGGAAAAATTAGTTGGGGTTTGCTATGCAAGGAAGAGACTATTCCAAGCAGAACTAACGGCACGCGCAATCTATGCCGGCTGGATCTGGGGGAACAGTGAGTGCTGAAACGGAAAAATGAGGTCAAGACCAGCCTGAAGTGTCTTCTACGCCATGCAAAGGAGCGCTGACTTTATTCTACAGGCAACGGGTCCAATGCTGGGGTGTTCGGTTAAAAAACGACGGAAGATCAGCACTCCGGGAAAACCTTCCGCAGTACCCCTGACCTATTCTGAAACAACCAGAAACAGGAAGGCGGAAAAACCGCCTCTGCACCACAGACCGGCAACACCAGTGAACTGGCTGGTGCTGAAGGTCAAGCCTTGTCCTCGCAGCAGAACGTCACGGCACTCAGCAGTTCCAAGGGTTCTGATGTGTAAGGGGTTATTTCAAGGTGCCAGAGAAAAATGTATCAAAATCAAAGAAGGAAATCTGTTACCAAATTTTAATTCTGTTTACTAAGTCAAAAAATCTGCTTCTCACTAATACATATTCATAAACATTTGCTTATGTTCCACCAAACAGAATTTAAAGTAGCAAAAACATCGAACATAAAAACTGGGATATACAGAGGAAATAGAAAACACATTCCTAAATCACAGAAGAGTCCACGAACACGTATCATTTGGTTTCAAATCTTATCTTTGAACTTAAAAAAAAAAAAAAAAAGCATAAAACCACTTAAATCTTCTTTATAAGTCCAATTAAAAAAACAAGTTTTCATATTTATTATTTATATTTTCTCTACCAACTAAAAAGAACCATTGTATGATTACTTACATTTTCATTATATTTGAAAGTCGACACTACCCAAGAAATCTCTTTTTAATCTTATCTTTAAGAAAGAACAAAGGCATATTTCGGATTCTGATATGATGTTGATATTATTATTGAAGTTATTTTGTTTAAAAAAAATTAAACTAAATACACGAAGACAGAACATTAATTGTATGCCGGGAACACACAGTCTCTTGTTTAATCCTCAGAACACTTTGAACGACGAGTGGCCCCCTCTGACGGGTCATGAAGCCGACGCGCAGAGCAAGGACACGAGGGAGCAAGCTGGACGGAGGCGGCGCAGACCCGAGGGCTCCGACGCCCCCCCACCCCCCGTACACCTGCGGACACGCAGGGGTTCTGCAAGTTGGAGCACAGCCAAACTTTTCTAATCATTTCCCCCATTTCTGAACATTAAAAGTAATATGGGCTAATGCTAAAACTGAAGTGAAATAAAAGAGCTGTGTTTCTCCTTCCAGCAGCACCCCCTGAAGGCAACGTGAACACTCGGCACTTGTGCGGGCCCCAGGGAGCACCCGCCACCCACAGGAGTGCACGGAGCGTGGGGAGCCCGTTTCCAGTCCACCGCAGCGGCAGCACTGGGCTGGGCCGTCCTTCCTTTATTTAAAAACAAACAAACCAACAGAAAATAACTAAAAACAAGGGGCGCCTGGGTGGCTCACTCAGCTCAGGTCATGAAGATCCCAGGGGCCTGCTCAGCGGCGAGTCTGCTGCTCCTCCTTCTGCCTGCGCCTCCCCCACGGGTCCCCTCGCTCACACCGGCATCTTTGTAAAGAGATCTAGAATGCGGTGATCCCTGCCTGGGAAGACACGAAGGAACATGATCTATGGCACCTGAAGCATGACTGATGTAATATTTTTAAGTAAAATTAAAAAGATAAATGATGGGGTGCCTGGGCGGCTCAGTGGGTTAAGCTGCTGCCTTCGGCTCAGGTCATGGTCTCAGGGTCCTGGGATCGAGCCCCACATCGGGCTCTCTGCTCAGCGGGGAGCCTGCTTCCTCCTCTCTCTCTCTCTGCCTGCCTCTCAGTCTACTTGTGGTCTCTGCCTGTCAAATAAATAAATAAAATCTTAAAAAAAAAAAAAAGATAAATGAATAAAACGATCATTCTGGAAACCAAATGTCACTGAACTTCCAACAGGAAACTGGCCAATTAAGTTCATCAGGTTCACCTAATCACATTCTTTCTCAACCCAAGGGAGATCTGAGCTTTGCTCCCCTCTGCATCACCCTTTAGGCACTATCTCAAACACAAACAAATAAAAACCAACAGCAAAAATACACCCACTACCAAAAAACTCACAAAATTTTTACTTGGAGCAAAGACTGGCTCCAGTGAAAGAATTCTTTCACTACTTTGGGGGAAAGAAAAAGGAATTCAATCCCTCCGGTACGGCTGTTCTGAGTGTGCCTTTGGAACACGGGAGAGGTCCCAACCAGCACAAGTCCAAGCAGGCCCTACCTCGGCAGCCGGTCGGCACCAGGGACTTTCCCACACTCTGGCAAGCCCGAAACATCAACCGTCCTACACTACGCAATGAGTTCTACCAAAGTCTACCAAGAAAAGACCGAAACAGGAGTTGTATTTCCATATCTATAATTAACACCTCTCAAAAATAAGAACAAACAAAGCAAGAATAGGACACAGGTTCTAAGAAAACATGAGATGCCTACACTTTATTCGTTGTCACAAAAGAAACTGTTTTCAGGAACCCTTTAAACGATCAACACACACCTTTGCCTGAAGTACACAGCAGGTTTATATAAACAGACCTGAGCTGCATTCAAACAGTTCACAAGCTGGGGAGATACTAACTAAAAATCTTCACATGTTTGGGGCATCTGGGTGGCTCAGTGGGTTAAGCCTGCCTTTGGCTCAGGTCATGATCTCAGGGTCCTGGGATCGAGTCCCGCATCGGGCTCTCTGCTCGGCAGGGAGCCTGCTTCCTCCTCTCTCTCTGCCTGCCTCTCTGCCTACTTGTGATCTCCGTCAAATAAATAAATAAAATCTTTAAAAATCAAATGTTTAATATTGTCTTGTCTGCATACTGATTAATTTTAAAATCAATGCAAATGGAAAAAAACTTGCAAGTTAAAATTACCCAGAAAAATTTTGGTTAATTCACAAATCAACCAAAGGGAGTCCAAGGTTCCGGTGTACAGAAGGACTGTGGAGAAACCAGGATTTGGAACCGCTACTGCGGTGGAAGTGTGGGACACCAGTGCACGCGTGTCAGAAACTGTTCTCTCTCCCCTGATCTTGGATCAAGCGGACACCTAAAATTCTCCATGCCCGTGCTTTCCAATCCCGACAAAGATAACCACGTATGTACGGCCTGCTGAGATCACGTGGAGGGGACCTGGAGGAAAAAAAATCACATTTCTTCATCCACATGATTAGGACGGGAAAAAGGCATTAGGGGAAGTATTAGATACTGACATTGGACAAACTTCCAAATGAAAGGGTTTAGAAAGATTCTACCTAAGTCATCAGTATCTTGTAGTGTATGTTACCTCCTGGTAAACTGCTGGTGAGGAGCTCTGCGCATTCCGACAGGTTGGCTGTTGAACATATCAGCGAGAAAATGATGTAGATGAAAACTGGTAGCAACATAAATTTCTGCCCTCCAACCTTTCTATATTTAAACTTTTTGATTTATTTCGCAGAAGGGTTACTGTAAACCACCCGTCTGTCCTCACAATGCCCGAGTTCAGTCGGTCCTGCTCCCACCCTCCCTAGAGGCCCAGTACGTGTGCAAACTGGAAAAAATGGGAGTCCAGAAATCTTAATACAGTAATTTCTTCTAAGATACTGGAATGCTTTCTCCTAAAAGCTATTTTTACAAAGGAAGTATTCAAGGTTGAAAACATGAGAACGCTGTTTCTCTCAGAACCCGCCAATCCTCTAATAACATGTTCACAGTGTGGGGAGGTTAGTCACTTGGAGGGTAAAAAGAAATCGCACAAAATAACTGGGTCTACCTATTTTCAGGCTACATAAAAGTAGGCAATCAAGTAATTCATGCAGTAAATAAAGTAATTAACTTTCTTCAAAATCCACACAGCTGTACCATTCTACGGAGTTTGTGTCCGCTTCATGTGGACTTTGACTACTTATATCCGTGTGATGTGATAGACCAAAAAGAACACTACAGTACGAAGACATTAAAATACGATGACAATGCTGGACAACCCACCTGTTTAAAGGTCTTCTACTGGGAAACATTTTCAAAATTCTCTCGTAGGTGCTTTTTACATTAACAAGAAGTTTCACCTGGGAATTTGAGAAGCACTAATATTCCTCCAGTGTTTACCTTAGACCAAAGGTAGTGACCACGATCACTTCTTTATATGCTGACCACAGACCTAACAGGGTAAATTTGCTGCTTTCTTCTGTGGTCTCAGACTCTAACAGTTTGAAATAAGAACTGGCTGCTGACGGGAAAGCCACATGCATGGCAGACCCCAGCTCCATGGTCTTGAGACTCTGGCTCAAGCAGCAGCAGCAGGGGAGGGTTTACAGACGCTGCTCACAGATGTTTAAAGCATGTCCACCTTCAATAATTCGTTGCTCCTGTTGTATGAGTGACCATTACCTATTTCTGCACACCAGGAAACAGTAAATAAAAACTAAAAAGCTAGGATTATCCCAGCACATCTTTTGTAACAAACCAAGTTGTCTGAATCATTTTACCATGAGACCTTCCGTAATGTCCCACAGTGTATCTGCCACGCTAGACCTGCCATTTGTTGATCTGGTTATTCTGGGAGGGGGAGGGAGGCTGAAGTCCCAGCGCCCGCATGGAATGATGGAGAATTTAAGCTGGGGCTGATCTCAGTGCCAGAGGCCGGGCAGGATTACTTCCTACCTTCTACGCAGGAGAACAATGAGACAGCCCTTCATCAAAACCCTGATGTCAAGAGATTCATTTAATGTCTTACATATAAAAGCAAATCCATGGATATTTTTCAAAGACTTAAAGCATATTTTAAAAGAATTCTAAAGTCATTTAGACATTCCTTCTGCAACCGCTAAAGGGAAGTCATACATGTTATGTGACAAACCTTGATTTAGAGGTGAGGTTCTGGCTTAAATTACATCAATCTTGCGAATTAAAATGAGTCCAAGAATAGCAAACATGTCTTCTCATCTCTTTCGCTAAAACATTAAAGACATTCTGGTTGTTTCTGGTCTTAAATTCAAATCAAATGCTACTATTCTAACTTAAATGCTTATGTTTTGACTGAAATGGACCAGAAGACAGATATGTAATTGCAGCGCTGACTTATACACACGTGTTCTACACCCCATGTGGAATCCATCCAGCTTTGTTCTACTGCTGAAGGCAGCAGCAGCAACAACCATCGGAGTCAGGGTCAAAATCCCCCCGAGGCACAGAACTGAGAGGAACAGCAAACATCTACATGGACTCAGAAGTCACTTCACGTTTGAAATTGTACTGTGAGTTTTTCATTTTCGAGAAATAAGTTTACATATTTCTAGGAGCTTAATTCTACTCTCTTTCACAGGCAGTATAGATTCGAAGCATTACGAGAATGAAGCCAAAGACATTTACAAAGCCGCACTCTACCTGTTTACTCTTTTTATTCCTTTAATGGTAGGCAACAAAGAACAGATAATCAGGCACTTGAAAACATTAGGACTTTTCCCTAAATATAATGTTTTTTTTTTTTTTTTAAAGATTTTATTTATTTATTTGACAGACAGAGATGACAAGTAGGCAGAGAGGCAGGCAGAAAGAGAGAGAAAGGGAAGCAGGCTCCCTGTGGAGCAGAGAGCCCGATGCGGGGCTCGATCCCAGGACGCTGGGATCATGACCCGAGCCGAAGGCAGCGGCTTAACCCACTGAGCCACCCAGGCGCCCCTAAATATAATGTTTTTACTGGATGTTTGAAACCAAGAGTCTGATAAATCCCCCACTTTACTTGTTTGTCATCAACTGTGAACATGGAATCTAGAAATACCTAAAATAAAAAACCAAAAAATCCAAACCCTCAGTTCTGGTGTCCCAGTGATCTGGCTCCTCTATCACCCTTTCTTTTCCATACGAGACTTAAGGACAGGGAATCTCAGGGGAAAAAAAGTCACAAAAACTTGGATGTATCTCCTGGAGTGTCTGGATGGCTCGGTTGTTAAGTGTCTGCCTTTGGCTCTGGTCATGATCCCAGGGTCCTGGAGTCAAGCCCCGAACTGGGCTCCTTGCTCAGCGGAGAGCCTGCCTCTCCCTCTCCTTCCTGCTTGCACTCCCTCTCTCCTTCCCTCTCTCTCCAATAAGGAAATAAAATCTTAAAGGTTTTCGTACATCTCTTGATCAAATCCTCGACCCTCCCCAATTCTTCCCAGAAAACCCACTTGCTTATCTACTCTAAGTGCATCACTACATACAGAGATGACAATTAGATCACTAGTTTATTCACTATTTATGTATAACTAAATACAGAAACAATAACTAGATCCCAAGATCATCTTCAAGAATTTCTAATCTTGGGGCGCCTGGGTGGCTCAGTGGGTTAAAGCCTCTGCCTTCGGTTCGGGTCATGATCCCAGGGTCCTGGGATCGCGCCCCGCATCAGGCTCTCTGCTCCGCAGGGAGCCTGCTTCCTCCCCTCTCTCTCTCTCTCTGCCTGCCTTTCTGCCTACTTATGATCTCTCTGTCAAGTAAATAAAATCTTAAAAAAAAAGAATTAAAAAAAAATTAAAAGAATTTCTAATCTTTTCTTTTGAAGTAATTACATGCATTGCAAAAAGCACTGAAAGTCCCTACGTGCACTTTGCCCGGTTTCCGCAATGGGTCTTATAACTACAATGCCCGCTCAAACCTAGGAGGTGGCTATGGTGTCCACCCGTTATCAAGGACTTATCCCCTCTCATCATCTACCTATCATCTATCTACCTCTATATCACACAGGTAGTCGAAGTCACAAAAAGCACACACTCTCTGGCTCTATTTACATGGGCTGTCCCGGACAGGTAAGTCTACAGAGACAGGAAAAGGATCAGTGGTTGCCTAGGGCTAGCGTGAGAAATGCGGAGAGAATAAAAAAATCTGATATAACACCCCAAAACCATATAATCCAATTAAAACATGGGCAGAAGACAGGAATAGATATTTTTCCAAAGAAGACATTCAGATGGCCAACAGACACATAAAAAGATGCTCAACATCACATCATCAGGGAAACACAAATCAAAACAACAACGAACTATCACCTCACACCTGTCAGAATAACTAAAATCAACAACACAGGAGAAAACAGATGTTGTCGAGGATGTGGAGAAAGAGGAACCCTCCTACACTGTTGGTGGGAATGCAAGCTGGTGCAGACACTCTGGTGGATAGTATGGAGGTTCCTCAAAGTTAAGAATAGAGCTACCCAGCAATTGCACTACTGGGTATTTACCCAAAGTATACAAAAACAGTAATTCAAAGGGATACCTGCACCCGATGTTTACAGCGGCATTCTCAACAACAGCCCAGTTATAGAGAGAGTCCAAGTGTCCATCGATTGAATGGAGAAAGGTGCACATAAACTACTAATATTACGTAGCCATAAAAAGGACAAAACCCTGTCATTTGCAATGATGTGGATGGGGCTAGAGAGTATTACGCTGAGTGAAATAAATCAGTTAGAGAAAGACAAATGCTGTATGATCTCACTCATGTGGAATTTAAGAAACAAAACAAATGAACATGGCGGGGTGAAGAGAGGAAAACCAAGAAACAGCCTCTTAACTACAGCGAACAAACTGACAATAGCAGAGGGGACGTGGGTGGGGTCATGGGTTAAACGGGACAGGGATGCAAGAGGGCACTGGTGGTGATGGGCACCTGACGCCAGTATTACGCTGTATGTTACCTAACTGGGATTTAAACAAAACCCTGGAGGAGGAAGTACATAATGTAAAATACTTACTCAGGGAAACATTTTGAAATAAAATTACACAAATAAAACTTGACACCTAATCCCCTTCTCCTGAACCTATATTCCCATCCCCTACCAAATCCAACAGTCAACAAAAAACGTTTTCTTCTAACTTCCACAGGGCACTATACTAGGAGTTCACAAATCTATTTTTTCCCTAAAAATAACATTGGCTTCAAGCTATAAGCACAGGAGAACCTTGCAACAGACCGATTCTGCAGAGAACCAGAGCAGCCAGACGAAACACGCTCATTCACACGTGCTCACACTCTCACATGTGCATATACACACTTGAAGACGCCGGAAATCTGCCAAGGAATGAAGGCCGGAGAGGACACTACAATGGTGAGGTGACATTCTGAGGCTGTCCTCCCAGGGATGTGTAGAAAAGGTTGAGAAAGTAGCTAGGAGGCAAAGAAGCCACAGAATTAATGGGAATCTCACAAGACCAGGGAGAAAAGCACTGGGAGTTGGGGTCAGCTGAGTAACAGGACTCCAGGGTCCAAGATCCTTGGGGGAAAGAAGTGAACCTACTCTTACAGTGTTACCCTTGAGGTATCTGCCAAATTCTTAAGCTACTCAGGACCAGGAAGTAGCCTCTAACAAGAAAAAGAGCTTCTGACAGGCTCCTTGTACCAAGAAAGCATAACCCAGTGCCTGAGGTTGACTGAAGGGGGATTTAGTCATCACCGCATGTCTTCAGCTACATTTGGAGGGCTGTGCCTGAAAGTGGGGGAGACTAGACAAGACAGAGCTTTTCCCTGCAACGTGCTCTAGTGCTAACTCAGAACCTCACTAGATTAAGGTGATCTTTTCTCATTCTGCCGTAGAGGACAGGGTGAACCCTCTGTGCAGGAGGGGAACGTCATTCGGAGCAGTGAGATGCTGGTACACATTTACAACCAGTTTTGAGACTGCCAACTCTGAGACACAAATATTCCCACCACAGCCAAATTGAAGCTACCAAAACTCAACTAAAAGCGGAGTTGGGAAGAAATACACATCTTCCTATGAAGGGGATATTAGTTACTATGTAAATGCAAATAAACCCACAGTGAGATGCCACTTCACATCCACCAGGATGGCTATAATCAAGAAGACAACAAATAACAAGTGTTCAGGGGGTCTGGCCGGCTTAGTCAGCAGAGCAAGCGACTCTTGATCTTGGGATCTTGATATTGAGCCCCATCTTGGGCACAGAGATTACTTTAAAAAAAAAAAAAAAAAAAAAAGCTTTGCTAGTGCCCACTGGTGATGGTTAAAAGTTAAATAAAGATTAAAAAGTGTTGGCAGACATGTAGAGGATTTGAAACTTTTTCACATTGTTGGTGAGGATGTAAAAGTCCCATTACTGTGGAGAATAATACGGCAGTTCCTTAAAAACTTATGCCCAGCAGTTCCACTTCTAGGTATATAAACCCCTCAAATTGAAAACGGGTATTCAAATAAAAATCTGTACACAAAATTCACAGGACTATTTACATTATCCAAAAGAAACAACCAAAATGTTCATCAATGGACGGAAAGATAAATGAACGGATAAACAGACTGTGGTATATCCGTGTAATAGAATATTATTCACCATAAAAAGAAACGGCGTCTATCCCAGGGTAAAATCTTGAAAATATCATGCAAAGTGAAACAAGCCAGACACAAAAGCTCACATGTTATACGATTCCATTTACAGGAAATATTCAGGAAAATCACAGACAGAAAGCACATTAGTGCCAGCCGGGGGACAGTGAAGTGGGGAGGGACTGCTCTAGGGGCAGGGTTTCTTCTGGGGTGATGAAAATGTTTAGGAACCAGTTGGAGGTTATAGCGGCACAACACTGTGAAGGAACTAAATGACTTCTAAAAAGTTACTTTGTTATTTGAATTTTACTGCAATAAAAATCAAAGAAAGATATGAACTATCAAGCCAGGAAAAATGAGGAACTGTACATACATACTGCTACAGTTAAAGAAGCCAACATGAAAGGTCACATACTACATAATTCTAAGTATTTGACATTCTGAAGAAGGCAAAACTATGGCCAACAAAAAGCTCAGTAACAACCCCGGGGTTTGGGAGAGGGAGAGAAGAAGAGGATTTTTAGGGCAGTGATACTACCCCACAAAATAAGGAGAGACTCTTGGGGCGCCTGGGCGGCTGAGTAGGTTGAGTGAGCGACTCTTGGTTTCGGCTGGGGTTGGGATCTGAATCCTGGACTGAGCCTGGCATCTGACCCTGCACCCAGCAGGAGTCTGTCTGTCCCTCTCTCTCCTCCTTCCCACTCACACACACACTCTCTCTCAAAATGAAAATAAATATATAAATAGCAAATCTTAAAAAAAAAAAAAAAAAAAAGAGAGAGAGAGAGAGACTCCTAATGTAAACTGGGGACTTTTTAGCTAAATGAATCAACACTGTTTCAATAACTGTGACACATGCGACGTACCAATCCAGTATGTTAATATAAGAAGTCATATTAGGTTGGAATATAAGAATTCTGGATTATTTGCTCATTTTTTCTGTAAACAAACACAAACAGAAAATTCACTGCTGGCTGACTTGCACTGAAAGAAATATTAAAGTGAATTCTTCAGGCAGTAGGCAAATGATCCCATACAAAACCTTGGAAATATAAGTAGTAAACAACCAAGAAAGAACATTTCTATTACTTGTCCCAAATACTCACAGAGATCACAAACATTTGAAATCTATGCCACTGTCCAGTTGTTACCCCTAACATACTAAGACTCCTAGCGCTGTATGAACTGAAGAGCTATCTGGCTGAGGGGATGGGCCACGAGTTTGTGTCAGTGTGTACCCCCTCCACGCCTGCAGGTGCCGTGGCCGACCCAGTTCTCCAGGCACTGAGAAGCAGTGCCAAGAACATGGCAGGCAGGGACACGGGACCTCAACTCAGCATCGCCTCCGGTATTTGTGTGACTGTGGGTAACTGCTGAAGCCCTAGGGCTTTACCTGCCTCCTCTGAAAAGTGGCAATTATCAAAATGACTAGACAGAACAATGTCTAATGCCCAGTTCCTTCTTCACGACCGTCAGGAGAAGGTGGTGAGCAGAGAAACAATGGCACAACAGCTAGACAGCTTCCCAGTTCAAATTCTGCCCGGCACTTCCGATTCTGGGACAAAAGGCAAATGACAGAACATTTCACGAGTTAGCATGGTTCATCTGTGAACAGAGGGTCACATGTCTGTGGGGTCTACACGAGTTCGATGTAGAGAGTGAGCGGCACACAGAAGCACGAGACGCACTCTCCATCTTCCTTCCTTTCCCAACCCAATGTCCTCCAGAAACACGAAGGGTCTGCGTAGGCCACCGGCTCTTGTGACACCATCGACACATGCTTCCTCCCTTCCCATTCCAAGCGTGAGTTCAACCACCCATCGCCTCCGAACTGAACACACACCGATGTGTGTTACTGGCTGCTATTTGGATAATACTTCTCGGAACCTCCCTAGGCTTCTGCAACCCCCATCCCTACGGCGGCTCCTGTGTACCCACTCGGTCTACGGCACCATCACTTCTGCACCCCGGAGCCCAGGCCAGTAACCCGGAGTCATCGTCTACCTTTCCATCTCCTCTTCTTCTGCCGTCCTTCCCAGGGTGGTTCCAGGAGACCGAGGCACTCCCTCCTTCTGCTCAGACTGGCCACAGTCTTTGTCCCCTTGGTCTGTCTCGATAGCACTCCAAAATTTATCTTGTTATACACGCCCTTTCAATTTTTGTTTTTTCCTATTTTTTAAAAGGTTTTAATTCTAATTAGTTAACATGCAGTGTTATAATTTCAGGAGTACAATACAGCAACTCAACACTTGCATACATCACCACTATGACTTTTTAAACGTGAGACATACCACTCTAATTTTAAATGTTTCGATGCTCCCTTAATGCTTGACCTAACAGATCAAGCCCAAACTCCTACACTTACACAGGGCACGGCCCTGCTTCATGTGCTCATCTCCTCACCTACAATGCAAAAACGCTGCCGACTGTAAGCAGCCCATCTTCCAAAGGCTTAGCTCCTCTCTCTCCCATTGGTTTCTGTGTATTTCATCTCTTCAACACCACCCATTAGGGTCAAAGAGGGAAAGGGGAGCAGCCACAAGATGAGATCAATTTAAAACAGACCATGACTTTCTGTGCCACCAGAAGAGCCTGCTAACTCGACCATGACACGTGGCTGGGAGATGAATCGAGTCCACAGATACAAAGGGGCGGGGTGGGGGGTGGGAGTGTCTTTCAGAACTGATGAAATATGGCTGAACCGTAACTACCGCTGTTCAGCCATCCTGGCTCCCAAGTATTCCAAGACACAGGGCAGCACAGTAATGGCTCCCCAAAAGATGTTTATGTCCTAATCCCTAGATCTGGTGAATGTTACCTTACATTGCAAAAAAAGGGCTTTCAGATATGACAAATTAGGAATCTTCAGTTAGGGAGATGATCCCGGATACACCACGTGGCCATAATGCAATCACAGCATCTCTATGGGAGGGGGCTACACATATGAGAAATACAAAAGAGAAAGGAACATGATGATGGAAACAGCTACAGGCTTTGAAGACGGAGAGGCACCAGGAACTCCAGAATGGAACTCGAGAAGCTGGGAAGAGCCTCCGGAGGGAGCACAGACCTGATGGCCCCCTTGGTTTCAGCCCACAGGAACTGATTTTAGACTTCTGGCCTTCAGACTTATGAAAAGTAAATCTGTGTTGTTTTAAACCACCACGTCTGCAGTATTTTGTTACACTGATCCCAGGCAGGCAGCAAGCAAAGATCAGCTGTAACCTTTCCTTCCTGCTCATTCCTTTTAAACTACTTCATGAGCACAGCAACGTTCAAGCCTCTATTTCCACCAATGTGAACCACAAGTTAGCTCGCTATTACATAAAAGCAACACTTTGTATTAGGTACTGGGTAGATTTCAAGATCTTTATGCATGTGAAAAAGTAAGTAGAAATTATATTTCATTTATGGTTTGAATTACATTTGGACTTTTGCTTTCAGTAACCCAATACTCAGACATTAACTTAGAAAGTATTAAGAGATCTTGTGTATTCACTTGCTAGGCATTTAAGTATTTATAGCATGAATGAAATAAATTAGTGAACCCAAGAGACAGTGCACCTCAAATATGTACAGTAATGGCAACACGGGCATTACATAACAATTTACAAACTGGGTGTAGGAAGTCCAAATAAAACAAGGGGGCGTACATAGTTCACTGTTCCAAAAATTCACAAGGTCTACCGAGTAAACTATTTAGGTGCATTCTGCTAGCTGATAAAATGGATATTAAAAGTCCTTACTCCACTGATATGACTGGCCGGCGGACAGTGGGTCTCTTTTCGTCTCCGGCTGCTGGAAGCTCGGCCGCCATCATCAACGACATGGTAACTCTCCAGACCAGGAAATTCACGACCAACGGACTACTTCAGCACAAACAAATGGTTACTGATGTCCTTCACGCCACAAAGGCAACAGTACCGAAGACAGAAATTTGGGGAAAAGTAGCCAAAATGTACAAGACTGTACCAGATGTCGTATTTGTATTTGGGTTCAGAACCCATTTTGGTGGTGGCAGGACAACTGGCTTTGGTATGATTTAGGATTCCTTGGATTATGCAAAGAAAAATGACCCAAACATAGACTTGAAGACACGGTCTGTATGAGAAGAAACGACCTCGAGAAAACAGCGGAAAGAACGCAAGAACACAATGAAGACGTCGGGGCTGCAGAAGCCAACGCCGGTGCCGGCAGGAAGTGAGCTGGAGACCGGACGACAGAAGGAGCAAAGACACTCCAGTGGCTCCATCTGTGGGGACTGTGCAGGTTTTTCAGGCGAGGATTAATAAACTAAGAATGTTAAAAAAAAGGTTCTTGTTTCAAACTCCCAGTCCTACACACAAGTACAGGACAAAGCAGATTTGACTAAATGCTTGAACAAATACGCAAGCCGAGTTCAGTAAGAAAACAGAAAATAAAAGTATTGCTCAGGGGCGCCTGGGTGGCTCAGTGGGTTAAGCCGCTGCCTTTGGCTCAGGTCATGATCTCAGGGTCCTGGGATCGAGTCCCACATCAGGCTCTCTGCTCAGCAGGAAGCCTGCTTCCTCCTCTCTCTCTGCCTCCTTGTGATCTCTGCCTGTCAAAAAAAAAAAAAAAAAAGTATTGCTCAGATCAATAACTGTACCAATTTGAACAGGTACTCCAGTGTGGTATTTGCCGCATGAAGCAAGCTGGACAAGGTTCTCTTCCCACATCACTGGATTTATCTATAGTTCTACCTTTATTCTGGGGGAACCTAAAATGTATCAGCCCTCGATGCCAACAGAAGGAAATGCCTCCACAGATAATACAGGTTAAACTATTACAATGGACCTCGAAATAGGAGCGCATTTTCAAATGAAAATGAATGAAAAAATTTTACATGATATTGTTGGAATGTAACTATGGTTATCTACTGCATGGGGCCAGCTGCTTCAAGCAGGACAGGGAAAATTAACCACGTCCCCAGGGTAGCGTTTAAGGGAGTAGCAGTGGCGAGGATGAAGGTTTATAACGCAGGTTCCTTGGCTATCAGTTTAGGGATATACAGAGAAAAGAGAGAGAAATTATTAGTAGTACTTTTGAGTGTGAACAATAACAAAGCATTAAGGCAGATAAACTCTTAGCAACGAAATAAACCACAGTGAAACAGAAACAGAGAGAAACCCCAGGTCTCATCTGCCGTCTTTTGGTCGAAGTGGGGAGGAGAGGTAAGGGGGTAACAGAAATGACTCAGGCAGCAACACCAAGGAAACTGAAAGGGAGCATGAGCCACCTTGATCACGAACTCGAGGGCAGCACTAGCCGCTCCCTCCCAGGCCCAGCACGTCCCTGGCCTGTCCTCATTCCAGCCTCATGACCACACCATGTTCACTTCATGGCTCATTTTAATGCTTACCTAATGATGAGGAAACGGAGGGTCTAAAGGGTATGACTGATGTGCCCAAGTGCACAGAGTTAGGAAGGGACTGGACTCGAGCGGGAACGCACAGTTACCAGGTCTGGAGCCGGCTTCTTGAGTGTGCACCAAAGCAGCGATGCCATCACATGGGAGACTGGGAGCAGGAGGGCAGGCCATTCATCCGCTCGGGCCACACACCATGCAGTGACTGAGGGCTGCCCGAGGACAGAACTGGTCACATGGCAGGAACACAAAGTCAGTGACCATCCAGCCAGTCTTCTCAGCCATCTCTAAGGAAGCATTACGACACTGTCTACACGAAGCCACAACTTCAGACTGGAACATTCCTCCTGATAACAAACTTGAATATCCCAACACAGCAGAGGAAGGAAAGCTACTTAAAAACTGTGACTCCTCGTGGGGGGAATGCTTTCCTTCTCAAGGTTACTTAAGAAAGAGGGATCTGGGTGACGGTGCATTTGAACATTAACACCACACAAAAAGAAACACTGCCCTCCAAAGTGAGACTTTTGCCTATAAAATTATCATGCTACTCTCGGAGGTTCAAAAATAGTTCATGTATCCTGGAACAGATCAGATAGATAGCTCAAACAAATCACCTTTATAACTTGAAAAGAGCAGAATATTAAATAAATCTCAAACTCTAGTTTTATCTTTCTTACCACATAATATCTAACAATCTTATTTTTGAAATCTATCAGACATCATTTAAATAAAACACAGCAGCCCCATAAGAGATAATATTACAATAACCAAAGTCGTATTTCTGAATAATGATGTATGTTCACAATATAATGCTTAATGGAGGATACAACACACACACACACACGTATAGCCATATGCATTAAAGATTCAGAAAATCATCAAAAAATCATGGTCATAACTAGTTAGCAGAATGCAGGTGACTTTTTCCTCATTACTCTTCTCCAAAGCTTGAAATGACTCACAGCAAGGCTGCATTCTTTTCACACTAGAACGATTATCTGTTTTTGGGAAATAAAGAAAAACTTAACTGCGTGTCCCTTAAAAATAGGTTAAGAGGAACTTCACTAAGTGCGTAAACAAAAGAACTTCAAGCTCAACTTAAATGACAGTTCTGTAAATGGTAAGAAGGAAAGCATGGTGTGAACTGTCAGGTTACTGGTGTGGCTGTCACCAACTCCTGCACGTGCTCCTCAGGAGAGCCCGACTCCTGACACGGGAGCGCACTCAAGACGAGGTTCTTCAGCGCTGGTACTTCCATCTGCACACCCTGCTGTCATCTGACAGGTGCTGAACTGGGCGTCCCCGAGATGTTCACCATGAGTAACCCTGAAACTGCCTTTCACAAAGCAGGCAAGGACAGAAGAGCATCAAACTGGACTTCTATGCATAGCTAGATCAACAAACCCTAGAATAAAGTTTTAATCCTCATCAATACAATTTTTGTTTCCAAACAGATCGATTTAAAGACTTTAGATGTTACCTTAGTACTTAAAAGTTGTGACTCCTCATGGGGGGAATGCTTTCCTTCTCAAGGTTATTCATGTAAGAGGGGATCTGGATGAACCGACAAGGTACAAATGTATGAAATGTTCTAAATGGCATATTTTTTTAAGAAAATGAACATATACCACTTCACCAACAGAAAGACCTAAGAAAGATCTGCCTTTCCTTTCTCCATACATAGTTAAACATCAAGAAAACTAAATTTTAAACCACATTTTCCTGAACAAATGATTTTTAGTATGGTTCATCACAAACAGAAAAATTCACAATGACAATCCCATTCACGGTTGTAATTTTCCACCAACTACTATCATGGGTGGTTTGTAATGATGAATGATGTCCCCCCACCCCGAGACTTTATTTACTTGTTTGTCAGAGAGAGAGAGAGAGAGAACACAAGCAGGCAGAGTGGCAGGCAGAGGCAGAGAGAAGCAGGCTTCCCTCTGAGCAAGGAGCCTGATGTGGGACTCAATCCCAGAACCCTGGGATCAGGACCTGAGCTAAAGGCAGCGGCTTAACCGACTAAGCCACCCAGGCATTTTTTTCCCTGGATTAAAAAAGTGAATCTTATTTTATTAAAAACAAAAACAAAAACAAAACAAAATGACTGCAAATGCATACTATGATTAAACTAAGATTTACACATAGATCTCTGTGCTCTTAGCAGCTGGTAAATTCTTGAGATTTAAGGCCTTATCTTATCCACAGTCATCTCTAGTACCTAGCAGGAGACCTGAGACATAGCAATGATAATAAATGTGGGAGTAAATAGATGAATCCATAAAAGCGCATTTCTAATCCCTACATGTAAGTTGAGCTACCTCCTTAAAAATGGGATCTACTCTAGGAAAAATTAAAAAAAATAAATGATTTCCTTAAAAAATAGGACTTTCATAACAGGTAAGAAAAATAAATGAAGAAAAGCCAGTGATAAAGAGAAGGATCACAAGAAAACTCAAATAAAAGATGTTTAATGGAAAAATGACTGTACAAAAGAAACCACTGATATTGTTTATGTAAGAACTGTGCCCCACCCAACTCCAGAAGAACACTAGGTGACTCAGTACTTCACCACAATAAGGTTATTAAGGGTGAGGGAGATTGGTCTATTTGAGGGAAGGTGGGCGGGTACTTCAGCTACCTCCACAGTACAAAGAGTAACAATCCCCAAGAATCTTGGCTTGTTTTCTGACAGCCCAAGCAAGAAGAGAACTCTGCTCCATTGCACGGGCGCTTCCACTTTCTGATTTCAGAAGCTTAATTTCGAATACATCACTATCTCCCCTTCCTCCCTTGCCAAAAGAGTCTTTTTTAAAAAATATTTTATTTATTTATTTGACAGAGATCACAAATAGGCAGAGGCAGACAGAGAGAGCAGGAGGCAGGCTCCCGGATGAGCAGAGAGCCCCATGCCGGACTCAATCCCAGAACCTTGAGATCATGACCCGAGTCGAAAGCAGAGGCTTAACCCGCCGAGCCACCCAGGTGCCCCAATACTGTGAGTCTTAAGAGTAGTATTTATATTTATGCGCAGCTCAGGTCCCTGTGAACTGGGAGAGCTGCCCGAGAACCCGGGCCCATGCTGCATGGAGCACATCTACTCCTCACTCCTGAGCCTCAGTTCACCCCGTTCCACACAGCTTCCTCCTGCTGGGACAGCAGTCCAGGTGTGCTTTGATGTTCCCACCAAGGACTCTGCCTGATTTCCCGCTCCCGCATGTTTATCCTACTGACCCCATAGAGTATAATGCCATGTCCTTCTATTCTGCAATGTCCATAAACGTGTCTATCTGCTTCCCCTCGCCACTAGCCACCTCCCATCCTCTATTCTGACCACCATGGCACTGGGGCCATCACATCTTGCCTTGTGTCTACCTGAAAGACAGCACACCCATGAGGGCATGGTGACCGCTTCTACTTCTGCATATAGTAGATCCTCAGATCTCTAAATGGAGAAAGAAAATTCATCGGAGACAGCATTGTGTCATGGAAACCAAAACTGATGACTTAGCAAATCCTAATGAAATCCAAAGACCATTAACAATCTGAAACTAATGATACTATATGTTAACTGAATTTAAGTAAGATTAAAAAACCATAAAGAACACAATACATTCAAAAATCATGCTACGATCAATGAGTCTAATATAAAACCAATCTATACCCTAAATTTCTTAACATACATAATTATGTGTTACTACTTTGAATCAAAAGAAAGAGTTTCTAATAACTCACAGAAAAACACATGTAAGCTATTTGTATCTTTGAGGCATAATTTCTACCTCATTTATTAGAATTTGTTTAGCCATGATGGTGTCCATGTTTATAGTAACATTAAGATCAAGGTAAAAATATTTACCTTGTCAGTTTTCATTCATAAGCCCACACTTTTCACTAAATATTCTCTGAAATGTAAATGCCTTAGAATTTAAGTTGAAACAATAATTTTTAAAAGTTGTAGAAGTTTCACACTATCTTGTACACTTGATACTAATACAACACTATATATTAACTATACTGGAATTAAAATAAAAAGCTTAATACAATTTAAAAAACCAGAATTGTAAGAGTTTTAGCTGGAATTCCAGAAGCAAGGTCATGCAGTTTTCTACGTATTGTAACTAACCTTTTCATTTCTTTTTAAAAGAAATTCAATATATATACCTTTAAATAGCACCATTGAGATATAATGCACATAGCAGTTTGCTCATTTAAAATGTACAAGTCAATGGTTTTCAGCATATTCACAGTATCTGGGATATTATTCTAAGTTAAACGTTGTGAACTGTTAGCAGCAGAGATTATGAAAACCTACAGAAAAGATTCACCAGGTCCAACAAAAGCAGCATTACTAGTCGGTTTTTCAGAATCGGTTCTTCCAGGATCGAAAGCTACAGTATAGATTTTTTATGTATTTATTGGACAGACAGAGATCACAAGCAGGCAGAGAGGCAGGCAGAGAGAGGGGAGGAAGCAGGCTCCCCGCCGAACAGAGAGCCCGATGCGGGGCTCGATCCCAGGACCCTGAGATCATGACCTGAGCCGAAGGCAGAGGCTTGACCCGCGGAGCCCCCAGGCGCCCCTGCACTGTACGTTCACTGTAACCCTAACCTGACCTAATTCTAACCCTGCACTGCGGCTCCAGCTCACGCCTTCGTCTCCAGTGTCCGGTCTGAACGCCAAGCCCAACGGACACTAAGCTACGACAGCCGTGCTCAGAACCCGGGGTCAGCTGACGGACGCATACAGCCCGACCCAGGGTCACCATTCAGGCTAAGAGACGCAGCCCTCACTGCCCGGCTCCAGCGACCTGCCCTGGTGCCGACGGCCGAAGCCAGGGCCCTGCAGCGTCCGCCGCTCTGCGCACAACCACAGGCAGCGCCCGCAGCCCCTTCGCGGCCCGAGGGGTCCCTCCAGGGCCCACGCGCTGGCGCGGCGGACACGCGAGCCGGCGGTCCGATCCGCTAGGGACACGCCGGGGACGAGCCCCGGGAGGCCGGCCAGACACTCGCTCTTCCTCCGCTCGCGACCCCGGCGCCGTCTGGGGTCTCGCGCGCCGGGTTCTCTGCCCGCGCGCCTGCGGTTCCCGCCTCCGGCGACGGCGCGGGACGGCGCTCCCCGGCCCGAGCGCGGACAGCCCCGCGGCAGCCGGCGGCCCCGGCCCGACCACCGACCCCCCGAGCGCGGGGCCGACGCGACACCAGCGGCCCGAGCGCGAGTCTGCGGGGTCCCCGACGCGCAGCGCGGAATCCACGTGTCCTGGCGGCCACACGGGCAGGGCCGGCGCCGACGTCGCCGCGCCCGGTTCGGAGCTTCCCGCCGGCACCGACGGCGACGGCCGCCGCCCCGCTCTTCTCCGGGACCCTCGTCGAGCACGTCCCTCCGCCCGCGGCCTCCCTCCAGGCCGCCCGTCCACCCGCCCGCGTCTTCCCGGTGCACCGGACGGCGAGCCGCGACGACGGCAGTGCGGGGTACGAGAAGCCGCAGGCCGGGTCCGCAGAACGCACCGGGCGCGCCGGGAACGGCCTTCCCCACCCGCCGGCCTGAGCGCGCATCCCCCTCCGCCCCGAGCGGGGCCGGGGGCTTCACCGGGGGCTTCGCGCGGCCGCGTCCTGGGCAGGCCCGGTTCCCGCAGGCCGCGAGCGCGTTGGGCCGCCGCTCCCACCGCGCTGAGCCCGCCCGCGTCGGCGACGGCAGGCGCACACGCACCTCCTGCTCCGCACGGCCCACCCCGAGGTCGCAACCCCCGCAGCAGCGCGTTCTCCAAGTCCCGCACCGCGGCCGCGGGGATGACGGCCCACCCGCGCCCCGCCCTCTGCCCGCCGCCCCTGTGCCCCCCGCACGCGTCTCGGCACGGGAAGCCGCGACCGCTCTCGGGTCCTCCCTGCGGCCGTGTCCGCACGAGCCCGCAGCGAGCCCGCGGGAACGCCCGTCGTCGCAGAGCGCCTGCCGCACGCGGGACGGGGACTCGGCGTCGGAGCGCAGGAGGAGGCGGCCCCGACGGCGCTCCCCGCCTCAGTGCGACGCGACGCGACCCCGCAGACGGCGCACCCGCAGCCCGGCCCCCGGAACGCGCCCTGCAGCCCAGGCCTGCCCCGAGCCCCGGCCGGCGCGAGGACAACCCGCGTCCCGACCCCGCGGAGCGGCGCCACGGCCGCCCGGACAGCGGCCCCCGCCCCCGCCCCCGCCGTCCCCGCGAACGGGCGGGCGCCGCCGGTCTCCGGGACCCGCAGCCAGCGCGGCGGCTCCGGGCGGTGCCGCGAGCCCAGCCGCCGCCGCCCCGCGTTCCAGAGGCGCGAGTCAGCGCCGCTGCCGCCGCCCCGCGCCCTCCCGCGTGCGGCCCGGCGTCCCGGGGCGGCGGGGCGGATCCCGGGCCCGCGGAGCCGCACTCACCCAGGCCGGCAGGTCGCAGGCGCGCACGCCCAGGCGCACGGCGCGCTCCTCGTCCTCCAGCAGCGCCAGGGCGCGGCACAGGCGGGTGGCCTTGAGGCCGCGGCTGCGCCGGCACCACACGAGCAGCCCGAGCGCCAGCAGCACCCAGCTGAAGCTCAGGCCCAGGTAGCCGAGCGCGTACACCGGCAGCAGCAGCGCGAAGCTGCGCGCCAGCTGCGCCAGCAGCCCCGCCACGTCCACGCTCAGCGCCGCGCCCGCGGGCTCGGCCTGGGCAGCGCCGGCCTCGGCGCCGCGGCTCCCCGCGCCGCTCATGGCGCAGCGTTCGCGTCCGCAGCCGGACGCCGAGCCTCTGCCCGCGCACCAGCGCCCCTCCGCGGGGACCGCGCCGGCGCCACCTCCCGCCCGCGCTTCCGCCCGCGAGCGGCGTGCGACGTCAGCACGCAGGGTGGGCGGGGCGGCGGCCGGGCGCGGCCCGGAGCCGCGGGGCCCGCGAGGGGTGGGCGGGGACGGCTGGGGACGCCGCCGTGCGCGCGCCACGCGAGACGGAGTAAGCGCGGGGTGGAGAGAACGTCAGCGCGCGGGGTGGGGCGCCCCGGAGGCGGCCCAGCGCGGCCCTGGACCCCCGCCACGTATTCACGACGGGTGGGCGAGGCCGCGCGGCTCCCTCACTGCGGGGGCGGGCGGGCGCCCGCGGAAACGGGAGTGGGTGGGGCCGTTCCGGCCGTCGGGCGCGTGGTCACGTGGGGCCGGCGGGGCGGGGCCGGCGGGGCGGGGCCTCCGCGGCGGCCGGACGCGGCCGGAGACGAGCGCACGTAGCGGACGTCCCCACGCTTCCGCAGGGCGGGTGGCCGCCGTCGGGGGCGGGGGCGGGGGCGGGGGCGGGGGCGGGCGGGGCCGACGCGTGAGGTCGTCCGCGTGTGACGTCAGCGCGCGGGGCGGGCTCCGGCTGCGGGGTCCCGTGCGGGGTCTCCGGCTGCTGCGGCCGGCGGTGCGCGGCCTCCGGGACGTTCCGGCCGGATCCGGGACGTTCCGGCCGGATCCGCGCACCCCCGCGTGGGTGTGATGGTGCGGCGCGGTGCGGCGGTGCGGCGGGCCGCGGCGGGAGGACGCTCGGTGTCTGCGGGTCTCTCGGCCTTCGGGGGAGACCGGTCGGTCCGCGGAGCGCGCGGGGAGCTCCGGTGTCTGGTCCCCGCCGGTGGTCACCTCACGGTCCGGACGCTCCGTCAGGGCCGGCCCCGGTGAAGCGCTGTGGAGCCCACGCTGCGTGCCGCGGGCGGGCGGCCGCGCGGGTCTCCCTCCCCCTCCTCCGGTCTTCGTTCCCGGCGACCTGAGCACCGTCCTTCCGAAGGGCGGGGGCTGGGGGCGCGCGCGGTGGCGGCCGTTGACCGGCGCTGTCACCTCGTGTCCCCCGAGCTTGTCCCCCGAGTGACCTCTCACGGTGTGCCTCGTGTCCCCCGAGCTTGTCCCCCGAGTGACATCTCACGGTGTGCCTCGTGCCCCCCGAGTTTGTCCCCCGAGTGACATCTCACCGTGTACCTCGTGTCCCCCGAGCTTGTCCCCCGAGTGACATCTCACGGTGTGCCTCGTGTCCCCCGAGCTTGTCCCCCGAGTGACATCTCACGGTGTGC
>NC_081560.1:311285-319827 GCF_022355385.1 Mustela nigripes | reverse complement strand
GTTTGTCCCCCGAGTGACATCTCACCGTGTGCCTCGTGTCCCCCGAGTTTGTCCCCCGAGTGACATCTCACCGTGTACCTCGTGTCCCCCGAGCTTGTCCCCCGAGTGACATCTCACGGTGTGCCTCGTGTCCCCCGAGCTCCCCGCGCCCGCAGTTGGGACCTCCTGGGGTACCTCCTGTTGCCACGAGCTCCTCCCCCACGGCGGGCGTCCCGGAGTGACGACCCGCTAACTAGGATGGCGCAGGGACGAAGCCGGCGTCGTCCGGACGAAACCGTGACGCTGCGCAGGCTGCTTGGCCGCGCGGAGGGAAGCCCCGCCGGCGACGGTCGCGGAACAGGTGGAGGACGCGGCGCTCCAGGAGTTCTCCGGGCGCGGGAGGCGGGAGCAGGTGCTGACCGCAGCGCCCACGTCTCAGTAGGTCCGCCGGCTCTGTCCCGTGAGCAGTGGCCGTCCCTGTTTGTCGCCACGTCCGGGCCGAATGCATGGCCGAGGGCGCCCTGCTCCTCTTCGGGTCTGTCCCAGTTGGGTTTGCGTGTATGTGTGCGTGGCACGGGGTTTCTCCACGCGTCTCAGAAGCGTTGCTCGAGGGGCCAGAACACAGTTTTGGGCAAGGACCCTCAGCCCCAAGCGAGGGCAGAGGTTTTCCTTTTCGGGCTCTTTCCCGTGGTACATTTAGTTGTGACTATGTAGCAGGGCCGTCCCGACCTTTCCCTCAGCAACAGCTAACTGGGCTAATGCCAAGTCCTCGTCGAGACCACGCTACAGGTGCCAGACAAGGACTGACTTGTGAACGCAGGAGTGGGCACGAGCCTTTGGGTCCTGCGGACTTTCCTCTGGGGAGCCCCAGAGTCAGATCCTGTAAGGGTCTATGAATGACCACCAGCCGCCTAAGACGCCCTGTACATCGGCAGGTGTAGAGCCTGAGCGGCCTACCGCGGAAAACACACCGAAGAGCAGTGTCCCTGCCCGACACCAGTCAACCTCCCGGCCTCCGCTGCCCTCACACTCCGGGCCACTTCCCTGTGCTTGATCACACCAGCAAGGCAGAGCACATCTCATCCGGAACAGTCTAGTAACAGGCCCAGCTCAGTTGGGCTTTTCCGGTATTTTCAGACTCCTCGGTCTCCTGGACGCCCTTCATGTTACCTCCTTGCTCGCGTGCCGGCACTTAACGAAAGCCGCTGCTTTCAGAGGGAAGAAGATCATTGTGAGTGATCTAGTAAATAGCTCTGAAGTTCCGGACCGTGCCCGTAGCATTCCAAGTCTCAGACAGAAGAGCCGCCTGCTGTTTAAGGTGAATCCTTTCTGCTTTGTTTCACGACCCGTCTCACCAAGTCTAGGCCTTTATCTTGTCCAGCTCTTCTCCCTCTTGTTCGAGCTTCTTCCTATCACCTCTACCATGGGAGCACAGTCTGCCTCTCTTCCTTTCCTACGAATAACCAAGACTCTTTTTGCCCAAACTCACCAAGGCTCCTGTCTTTTCTGAGATACTCCTTTGGTGACCCAACCACGTTTTTACCTGAGCCACCTGAGAGGTTTCTGTGCTATGCAACCAAGAGACTCAGAAAAGGCTTGTTCCTTCCTTGCTTGCTCAGATCATTACAGAAATCTCAGACTTGACTGGTAACCCTTTAATCCTGCTCTTTCAAAGTGGCACAGAGACCATCCCTCCCCACCCTAGAGGAGGCAGTGGCAGGCCGGCCTGAGGTGGAAGGCTGACTTGCCAGCCTGGTTCTATTAGCAAATAAACGCACACTGAGGATAATGAAAGCCAGGTTTCTTGCTGTTGGGGAATATATTACAAACATGGAAAGGGAGAATCCAGAAAGAACCCTTGTGTTGGACTGGACTTGGAGGAAGTATGAACTCATGCGTTTTGACATGTACAGAGACCCAAAATAGTTACGTCTGTATTAGTGTGTCTGTGTCATTTTTACGTATTTTGTATTTCTGTCTGCTGAGAGTTTCCAGAAGCAATGGTACCCCCATCCAATAAGCACAAGTAACTCCCAGATTTTGGTGTCTAGATACCATTTTTCCAATAAATGGAACCAGAGATCTCTGGAGAAACAGTTGACTTCAGGAGCAGTGAAAGTACAAGATGAGCCTGGAATATTTTGTTGTGCCAGGAGGTAAGAAAATGCTTAGAGAATCATGTGCTGTCAAAGGACATGGGGGGGCATGTCCTTGACATGACTTGAAGGGGTCCTGCCGATTAAGTCTGGGACAATCTGAGCCCCAGAATCAAGGATGACATTGGCAGATTATAAACCAGGGAGTGAAACAGGAACCCATGAGTCCATTCTGATGTAGCTGAATGAGCGAGTGAGGACTGCACCGAAAATAGACTGTTGGAATCACGCAGATGGAAAATTCACCATTTAGCAGTCCCTGTAGTGCAAGAGTGAGTTATCAAGGGAGGCTAAGGGCAGCAAGTGGAAGTTTGATGAGGAATAACACTGGAATACTAACTACAAGACACTTACCAATTACACAGAGAAAGAGGAGCACAGCAGCATTCCTGGGGCATTCTGCCAGAGAGCTTGAGAAAACTTGACTCGAGTGTGGCCTTGGGGCAATGTAATGTAGGGTCTCCCTCTGTTCTTACTTAGGAATTAAATATTCCAGGTCACAAGACTGAAAAGACACAACTATATCCAGCGTGTGTTCCTCTGTGGGATCTGAGCTGTGAAGGAAAAGAAGTGTTTTGGGGACAGTTGGTGGAAAAAGGGGGTCCGTGGTTTGGACAGCAGACCTGGAACCATGTTGACTTCCTGACTGGCAAGCTGTGGGGCAGAGGCTGTCCTTGTTTTGGGAAAACAAACACGAGTATTTTGGAGTGATGAGTAACCCTATCTGAAGTTCTTTGTCAAATGACTCAGAACAAGTCTAATAATAATGGGTAAGCATATGTGTAGACAGATGAACGCTAGATGACAGATGAGGGGAGCATGTGTGCTGGGAGGTGCATGGTGGGAATCTTGGCAATGGAGGCAGGGAATGCTTTGTACTTGCGTATTTTCCAAGTTTGAAGTTAATCCAAAAGTCATTTTTAAAAGTCATATTTCTATCAAATGGCCAATTCAAAATGCAGATCTGATTGAATCTCTTCCCTGCTTACATATTGTTTGCTTCTAATGTGAAGTTCCAGCTCCTCTGCATGACACACAGAGCTTGTCCACATTTGATCCTACTTCTCACCTCACTTCCCAACCTACGGTCTGCACTGCTGCTCATCCCTCCCAAACTCTGCTGCTACCTGTCTGTGCCTTTGCACCTGCTGTTCTCTGTGTCTGGACTACCCTTCTCCCTGATCCTTATGCAAAACTCCTATTCTTCTTTCCAAAACAATTTGTATATCTATGCTTCTGCGAAGCCTTTTGTGAGATTTCCTTCCTTGAGTTAATGCTGTCTATACTTTATGCTTATCTCCATGACTACATTTATCTGCTGAATATAGCTCAGCTCTCAGGAGCCCCAAGGCAACTCTGCGCATGTGAGGGGGAGCCCTAATATTCTTGGTGGAAAGTCTGAATGAGATGGTACATTTTAGAGCACCCAACTGAAGCCATCTGTCAAGTTATAAGCCCCCATTCCAGTTTTTATTGTTATTGAATACAATATTTGTATGGGTTCATTAAGTCCTCTGCTCAGGTCTCATTAGGTGAAACCAAGTGTTGCCTCGTTGCCTGAGCTGTGGTCTCTCCTGGAGACCTTCATCTGAGACCCCTCCCAAGTTCAGTCAAGGT
The DNA here is from genome assembly GCF_022355385.1 of Mustela nigripes. Classification (NCBI taxonomy): domain Eukaryota; kingdom Metazoa; phylum Chordata; class Mammalia; order Carnivora; family Mustelidae; genus Mustela; species Mustela nigripes. Next base: position 316,075 of record NC_081560.1, on the reverse strand, counting down.
GTTGGCAGAATTCAGTTCACTGCAGCTGTAGGGCTTAAATCCCTAATTTCTGCAGGATGGCATTCAGGGGTCACAGTCTGGTTCTTCCATGCGCCCCTTCTTTGGCCTTTCCTGGCATGGCAGTTTGCTTCATCGTTTTCCAGGACAGGAGTGCCTCTCAGATGTATTGCCTTTGAAAGTCAGGCCCACTCAGGATTATCTCCTTTTTGGCCAATTTAGTCCACTGCTTAGTAACCTGACCACGGGAGTAGATCCCATCACATTTACAGGTTTTGCTCACACTAAAGGAGAGAGTGTGAAACAAGAGTGGATGGCAGGGGCAGGACTCTTTGGGCCAGAGTTCTGCCGACCACAGTCTCTTCACTGATGGAAGTGCTCCAATTGTGGTTTCATACAGTAGCAGAGAACTCATAAATTGATAAAGGGAGGCTCTAATTTTGTTTTTCCACCTATTTTAATCTGCCGTAGATGTTTATAACTTAGGTTATAACTTAGGTGCTAATCTATAATAACAATAATAATAAACTTGTTAATTCACTATGTGTGTAGTTTGCGGTAGGCACTGTTCTGGGGACTTTACATAATTATTCATCTAACCCTCACAGCTGCTGTACAGAATAGGTACCTTGTAATTTCCATTTTACTGAAGAGCGAACTGAGGCACAAGGGAGTAAGACAAAGTGCCTGGGTTCACACAGCCAGTGAGAGGCTGGTCAAACGTCTCACTAGCATGTTAGTTCATTAGTTTAACCCACAGGCAGGTTTTCTACCATATCCGTGTACACAGACATCAGTGACACCAAAATTACCTCACCTTGAAAACGAAAGAGGCTGGGATAGGAAGGTTCTTGATTTTCGTGACAAATTTGCTTGTTACTGTGGAAAAACATTTTTGTTTTTATCATAACCTGGAATTATAAGCTGGTTAACAGTCCAGTGAGGACAGTCCAGTGAGTCCAGAGATGGATAGAGGTGTTTAAATTCTAGAAAAGAGGATGTAGGAGAACTTTAACAAAGCAGTGGGACCAGATGTGAGCAGAGGAGGGTCTGTGCAGAGGTGCTGCAGCTAAGTCTCTGGTGGGGGAGAAAGGGCCGAGAAGCAGGCTGCACAATGGCAGCAAAGCCCCCGAAGCCCTCACTGCTAGCTCCCTCTTGTCTTGAACCCCTGTCCCTCAGCCTGCAAACACAGCATTCTTTTCTGGTTTTAATGACTTACAATTGCCCAACAACGCTTTAAAGCTTCACATCATGCCATTTTGAGGCCCTTCACCAACTGGCCGTGTCCTCTCTCCGGCTTCCTCTCTGACCATCTCATGCCACTCCATGCCCCCACCACCTTCACTCACGTACTATGTGCTGGACACCTGCTCTGCTCCAGAGGTCACTTGTCATATGGGGCTTTGAGCACGTGAAATGTGGCTGGTCTGAACTCAGGTGTGCTGTAAGTATAAAATACACACTGGATTTTGAAGATTGTGTAAGAAAAATGTAAAATAACTCAACATATTAAATGTAATATGATAAAATAACATTTTATATGTGGCTACATTATTAAATTTGATTTCATCTGTTTCTTTTTACTTTTTAAGGTGTGGCTACTAGATAATTAATAATGGCCTATGTGGCTTGGATTTTTTTTCTATATGCTTTCTTCTACAGCACACTTAAAGGAACAATCATATTTTCTGGAACCCTCCAAAGCCTTCCTCTCTGTGTGCTTGTACCCATATTTGTTTTCCTCTCAAGATGTTCTTTCCCAGCCTCTCTGAGAAATTATGTGTCCTTTCCAAACTCAGTTATTTTTTCTGGACAGCTGTCTGTCACCTCCTCACTCACTGCTCTTACATGTTCACATTATTTAGCAGCGTTTGCCTATTTCTCTGTCCTAGCAATCACGAGCTACTAGAGGTCCAAAGAGTGTTTATGTAGCTTTCTGTCTCTAGCCCTCTGTCATTTCCCAGGTCATCAGATGAACTTCGGAAGGCATCTACTGAGTAAATGAACACAATAAAAGAAGTAATACAAGATAAAATGGAACTGCTGATCAAATGAGTTATTTAGAAAATAGTTGTTTTAAGAAGTCTGAGGAGAGAAATGCTGTTAAAGAAATGCTCTCTCCATAGGCATTTATTCAGCAGCTGTGCTGGGGAGAGTGAGCAAGAGGAGACTGCCTTCACCAAGCCCGTGAATAGGGTGCATCTGAGGAGCTTGAAGTCATGCCATTTGCTGATGAAGGATGCAAGCAGGGAGTGGGCTGCAGTGGAACTAAGGGGCAGAGTCCACACACGATTATCTTGAAAGGCGTCTGGTTGCACTTGAGACCCGTGTCTGTCACATGGTGTGCATGACTTTATCCTCATAGTCAACAGAGTCCGACGCTTTTCCAGAATCAGGTTGACAAAGTGCTTAAAAGCATGGACTCCGGCATCAGCCCATTCACCAGCTTGACTTTGTGAGTTTAGGCAAGTGAATTAACCTTTCTGGCCTTCAGTCTCCTCATCTGGAAAACAGCATGTCTACCTCACAGGGATGCCACGGGAATGAAGCAAATGGCCCAATGGATCCGGTTTGAGTTTGGTGCCTCACTTAGAGCAATTCCTCAAATATCACAGCTCTCACTGAAACTACCTTTCCTTTTCTGTTATGTTCTTCCTAAAGGGTTAATGAGTGACGTTAATGAGCTCTTCCTAAAGGGTTAATGAGTGAGAAAAGAAAGTGATATGCCCAGGACCAGAGTACAATGAAATATAAAAGGCTTTTTAGATCTATTAATTTCTCTAAGGCAAGAAGCTAGGTAAATGGCCTTTGAAACAAAGTAGACAGATCCCGTAAAACTGTAAACTGGTTCATAATAGTATATGATTCAAAAACACGACATCTGCTAAATAAATTTTGTATTTCCAGGAAAATGTTATCAAAAGCACAGACTACTAATAACATGCTCACGGATGTACTCCCTAATACCTGATTTGAGAGTCTACTCTTTTTGTGTGCATGAAATATTAAGGGGAATCTTTCCTTAGTAACATTTGCATACTAAACATGCAGAAGAATTTGTGGAAACAGCTAAACATTTAGTTATTATAATGTGCATCACTGGGTTAGGACCAGCCCTGTTCAGTCTGGCATGCTTAAGATGGACTTCTATATTAAGCTTCAAATAAAATAATTCTGATAAATCTGAGATGCAGAATATCTTAGCGTTTCAGCTCTTTTGTCTTATATAAAAAATCATTTTTATATACAATTACATTTTTTAGGAAATATTTTATTTATTTGACAGAGATCACAAGTAGGCAGAGAGAGAGAAGCAGGCTCCCCGCCAAGCAGAGGGACCCGGGGCTGGATCCCAGAACCTGTGGATCACGACCCGATCCGAAGGCAGAGGCTTTAACCCACTGAGCCACCGAAGCGTCCCTCAACAATTACATTTTCAAACCCGTTATTCACAGTCTGTCTCTCTTTTAAGATTTTATTTATTTCAGAGGGGGAGAGAGAGAGGTGTCACAAGCAGGCAGAGAGAGGAGGGAGCAGGCTCCCCGCTGAGCAGAGGGCGGCACGTGGGCTCCATCCCAGGACCCTGGGATCACGACGCAAGCCCAAGGCAGAGGCTGAACCCACTGAGACCCAGGCGCCCCTATGCCCAGTCTCGCTCCGGGTGTGTGCTCTCCGGTACATACAGAGGGAAGCAGTTTCTAAGGTGCAAAGCCGTACACAGGTGGAAAGCTCTTTTCCTAATCTACTGTATATTTGCTAAGTCGAGTTTGGGGATGCTTAATTTCCTTGCTTTTAAGAGGGGGGCATGAGATGCTTCAGGACCAGTCCCTGGTCGGTGGGCTCTGAGGATGCGGGCACGAGGAGCTGGAGTTTAGCTGCTTACGTAGAAGTCGCTCCCGAGCACGCCTCAGCTTCTCGGTGCAGCTCCGCGGGCCCAGCGATCGCTCGGCGCTCCGTTGCTGCTGCCTGCGGGTTGCTAGGAGCCGCGGCAGCGCAGGCGCGCTGGGGACGGCCGCGACGCACTTGGGACCGCGGGGCGGGGCGCTCTTCGGTTCCTGCCCGCCCATTGCTTGGAGCAGGGAGGGCAGCCGCGCGGCATGCCGGGACGGCGTCGCTCGGCGCTCCGCTGCGCACGCCTGCCCGTTGCTAGGAGCCGGGGACGCCGGCGGTCGGGCCTGCGAGCCGCGATGGAGCCCGGGAAGGTGGGTGCGAGCGGGCGGCGCGCGGGGCCGGTCTGGGGGTCGCCCGTGGGCCCGGAGCGCACGGCTGCCGGCGTCCCGCCCTCCCTCCCGCCGTGGTCGGGGCGGGTCGGGTCGCGCGCCGGGCGGTCTCGCGGTGCGTCCCGGGAGGCGGGCGGCAGGTGCGCGGGTCGCGGTCGGCCGGGCCGCGGCTCCCCCGACGGCGGGTGTGGCCGGGCGGGGCCGCCCCCTCCGCCCCGTCCGGGCCGCGTGAGCACGGTGGGGGCCGGATCGCGGCCTCTGCGGGGGCCCGCGGCGCGTTGGGGACACGGGCCTGCGCTGTGCCGGCTGCTGCCGTCGGGCCGGGCGGGAGCCGCTGCTCGGGCCTCGCGGAGGGGCCGGGGCCGGGTCGCGGGCGGGCGCCAGGGGCGTGAGGACGGCGTCCCCGACCGTCGGGCGACCCGTCGCTTCCCGGGCGGCTCGTGCGCGCGGAGGGCGGGGGCCGCGGTCGGCGCGACTTTCCTTCCCGCCTTCTCGTGTTTTCTCGCCTCGTTCACTCGCAACGCGTCCGAGAACGTCCTTTGTTCCTGGGGTGCCGCGGGGGTGCCGCGGGGG